>NW_023144633.1:6417557-6650377 GCF_012932325.1 Thrips palmi
CGCCCCAGGGGACCTTTTCATAGCCGCGGGGGAAAAGTGTTGCATGTTCGTGTGTGAAAGAGAGAGGGAGACAGACAGAGTCTCAGTGCCACCATTATTGGGCAAAACTAAAAGGGGCTCGAAAACGGCGTTCGTTCGCTTTCGCACTTTCGGCCGTGGGACTCCGCCAGGACTCCAACAGGATGGATAACTCCACCAGGAGGGAGGACTCCACCAGGAGGGAGGACTCCACCAGGAGGGAGGACTCCACCAGGAGGGAGGACTCCACCAGGAGGGAAGACTCCACCAGGAGGGAGGACTCCACCAGGAGGGAGGACTCCACCAGGAGGGAAGACTCCACCAGGAGGGAAGACTCCACCAGGAGGGAGCACTCCGCCAGGACTCCGCCAGGACTCCGCCAGGACTCGGCCAGGACTCCGCCAGGACGGCGTCGTCGGCGAGGCCCTTGTTGATGATGGCGCTCGTGATTCATGGCGGCCAAGTCCTTTACAACCGGCCATTGTAGCTTCCAGTTCATTCCGGCGGACCGAACCGCGCGCCGCGCCTGCTCGCGTTAATGTGTGTTATTTTTCCCGACTCCTCTCTCTCTCCCTCTCGCTCTCGTATGGGGTCTGCGCACAGAGTACATATTTTATGTTGCCTTTTTCAGAAGGGGTTCAGTCAGAGGCCACTGGGGTGGGGTATTTGAGGTGGGTTGCCTGTGTTGGCCTGTGTGCCGCATCCAGGCGGTTTCGGTTGGTTGGTCACCCCGGCCGGCGTGGCCAGAGATGGTCTCTTGTGAAGGTGCAGTTGTTCCGGTTCTCGCACACCCCAGACCCAAAATATTACCGAACATTGTCCCTTGAGCGGAAAACTGTGCTGGAGGTCTTTCTCGGGTCTCGTAGAGTTTTTCTGGTGCTGAGAGCGGGGGGGAATTTTGTGGTTTTTAAAATAGTCTTGTTATTGAATGCCCGACAGTGTAGGGGCGGAACCTGTGGTCGAAGTACGAGCATGTGCAGGGCGGCAGGGCGCGCGCGGCACGTAACGGGCGCTAGAGGCGGGACAGCGGGCGCGCGCGGCGCGGAGAGAGAGAGAGAGAGAGAGAGAGAGAGAGAGAGAGAGAGAGAGAGAGAGAGAGAGGCGGCTAGAGATAGAATGAGTTAGAGGGAGACGGGGATAGAGGACAGGCGTATTATTTATTGGAGGCCGCGCGCGGGTATCGTATCCAGCCCTGCAGCTACTGGCCGCCTGCCCCGCCTCGCCCCGCCTCACCCGCCACGCCCCGCCCCGCCGCCCACGCTCGAGACCCCGCGCGGGCAGGCCGCGGGTGCGCGCCGTGCCGTGCCGCGCCGTGCCGTGCCGATGAGTGCTCAAGTTGATCGCGTTTTCCAGGCGGGCAGGTGTGTGTGGGGAGGGGAGGGGGAGGGGGCTTGGCTCGCAGTAATAAAATCCAATGAGAACGCTCTGGGCTGCTTTGCCTGCCCCCCCCTCCCCCTTCTTGTCAAGTCAGCTTTATGTAGCCGCCCCGCCGACTGCAGGCCGCGGCAGGCCCTGCGCCTTGAGCCCTTGGCGGCTTGGACACTGATTCCGAGAGTCGTTTTCGTCGCTCTGTCTCTCTGATGGGACATCCTGTAAAGGTGCGAGAGAGACCGAGCGACGAAAACGACTCTCGGAATGAGTCTGCTGGAGGCGTCTGGGTCGCGTTGTCGTTTTCGCCCTTGTGACTCACTCACTCCACGCCTCGTGTTGCTCAAATGTTTGAGCGTCGGGTGTCGTCGGCTCGGCGGGCCGCGGTTCGGTTCGGGCCTCGACCGCCCCGCCAACGCCCCCGTCCAACTCGAAAATAGAAAACGCACGGTTTCCTCTCAAATTTCGTGCGACGCTGGTGACATGGCGAGCCTCGCGTGGGCTGCTCCCGGCTGCGCGGCCAAGCCGGGCCGAGCTGGCTAGCTGGCGGGCTGGCTGGCTAGCTAGCTGGCTGGCTAGCTAGCTGGCGGGCTGAACTGGCTGGCTGGCTGGCTGGCTGAACTGGCTGAACTGGCTAGCTAGCCGGCTGGCTGAACTGTCTGGCTGGCTGACTAAACTGGCTGCCTGGATTCGCTGTGCGCGCGCAGTTTTCTCGTGTGCTCCGCTTGGCTCCGCTTGGCTTTGTTTTTCTCATGTTCTAGTGCACCGCGAGCCACCGGCCCGGCCTCTCAGGTGTGCCTCTAGGTGTGCCGTGCCGGGCTCTGCCCGCTCTGCCGCTGCCGGCGTCGGGGGTAGACGCGGCGCGGCACGGCACGGCACGGCATGCGCACCTGGGCCGCGCGCTGCGCGCTGGAGCAGGACAAGTGGAGTGACTCGGTGGCGGCTCGGCTCGGCTCCTCCTGGACAATGGAGCGCGGCGTGCAATGCGTGCAGTGCTCCACACTCACTCACACACGCACACGCGCACACACGCACACACACACACCAACACACACACATACACACACTCGACACGCACGCACTCACTCTTTTCCCCTGTTTCTGGGTTCGTGTCCTGGCCGAGATCATTGCATGTGATTCGGAGCGGCCCCTGGCTGGAGTCTCCAGCCAGTGCACTCTTCCAGTGTGTCCGGGCTAGCCTGGTCCGGGTGTCTGTCTGTCTCGCGGACAGTGTCGCACAGTGGGCCAGAAGACCGGCGGAGGCGGCCAAAACTCTAGACGCGTTTTGAGCTCCAGAGTCGCTAAACAGGCCTCGAACCGAACGTGTGACCCCACCAATGGATTCCTCGTTCGGAGAGCAATCCATTGGTGGGGTCACACGTTCGGTTCGAGTCCCATTTAGCGACTCTGCAGCTCAAAACGCGTCTAGAGTTTTGGCCGCCTCCACCGGTCTTCTGGCCCACTGTGTGTCGCGGACGGACACGCTCCCTGGACGATGTCCGGCCCAGGGGCGTGCACAGCTCGCCTCCTCGGGAGGGGCGGTGGAACCTTTTTTTGAGGAACTTTGCCTAACTTCCAGGAGTTAGACGCCAAAACCTGCCTCAAAAGTATACCTTTTGGGGTCCTTCGGGGGGGGCGATCGCCCCCTCCGCCCCCCCCTTGTGCACGCCCGTGGTCCGGCCAAGGGCGAAGCGTGGAATCGCCCTGACGGGAAAGCTTAAGGGCGCGACGAGCGCCCATCTCTTTCCTCCCTGATGACAGGCTGCACCGCGCTCTACAGCATGCCTGTTTCCACAGTGTGGCAAACAGGGTTCGAAAGGTGGCGGTTTATGCTCGGTTCCGTGCGGTTATTATGCCTGAAGCCACCTAGTTGTTGTTTTTTCGTGCCGCTGCACTGTCTGCAGGGTGCGTCGCCAGTGTGCATTACAGGCTTTTGCCGCCGATGAGACCCGTCTCGTTGAACGCCAAGCTGGTGCTCCGCCTGGAGTGTTACCCTGGAGGGTTTAGTGCATGATTGCAGCCCGGCTGCCCAACACAGGCACCCCTTTTCGAGTGTAGTTTCTTGCGGCTTGTGGAGCAGTGTGGAACAGTGTGGTGGAACGGGCACCGCGTAGAGGCTGTCGCTCTTCTCGGAGTCGCCGCGGTGCAAACTGGAATGGCCACTCGTCCGATCGGACAGCGGCCTCAGCGGCCCCTTGCTTCTTACCAAGAGCGGCGACGGCGTGGCGGCGCGGCGTGGCGGCGTGGCGGCACCCGGCTGCAAATACCCGAATCGGCAAACGCCGCGCGGGGCCTTTCTCTGCTGCCCACTTTTCACCGCCCTTTTTTCACTCCCCACTTTTCACTCCCCACTTTTCACTCCCCACTTTTCACTCCCCTCCACTGTGTACTCTCCACTTCCCACTATCCACTCCCTGAACCCGCCCACAGTGGGCCAGAAGACCGGTGGAGGCGGCCAAAACTCTAGACGCGTTTTGAGCTCCAGAGTCGCTAAACGGGACTCGAGTCGAACGTGTGACCCCACCAATGGATTCCTCGTTCGGAGAGCAATCCAAAGGTGGGGTCACACGTTCGGTTCGAGTCCCATTTAGCGACGCTGTATGCACAATCGTAACCATTTCTGCTTGTGCCCGCCTTGTCCTTCGCGGCGGCCTCGTCGCCGTCCTCGTCGCCGTCCTCGTCGTCCTCGTCGCCGTCCTCGTCGTCGGGGAGCTCTCACGCGTGATGTGCGATGCGTATCGCGCCGACGGGGAGCGGCAGGGCGCGCAGGGCTTCCACCAAGGCGGGGCGGGCTGGTGATCCATTATTTACAATTAGTCCCAGCGGCCGGCCGGCCGGCTGGCTGGCTGGCCGGCGGAGGCAGGCAGTCCGAGGTCCGCGCCTCTGCTCTGATTAACTCGGCGGAGCGTATTTTTATTTTCGCGCGGGAAAAAAAGAAAAAGAGAGACGGGATTAAAAAGTTAGGCGGCTGCGGGACGGAGTGCGTAAAAGTCCAGCGCCAGAGGTATTCTGCCGAGGGACTCCGCACGGCGTAGCCCTGTCTCTCTCGCACCCGTGGGGCGGTGCGAGAGAGAGACAGACGGGGCGAGCAGGCGCACAGTGGGCCAGATGACCGGTAGAGCGGCCACAATTCAAGACGCGTTTTGAGCTCCAGAGTCGCTAAATGGGACACCAACCGAGCGTGTGACCCCACCAATGGATTCCTCGTTCGGAGAGCAATCCAAAGGTGGGATCACACGTTCGGTTCGAGTCCCATTTAGCGACTCTGGAGCTCAAAACGCGTCTGGAGTTTTGGCCGCCTCCACCGGTCTTCTGGCCCACTGTGAGGCGCCGCTCGCGCCGCTTGCTCGGCCGGACACGCCATTCGTAAGCTGTCGCCTGATCTCTCAATCTGAATCGATGTCTCGATAGGCCGGCCGGCCCGTCGATGTGTGCTCGAGGTCTCGATCGATTCAAATGGGCTGGCTGGACGGCCTGACGGGCTGACGCGCTAGAGAGAGACAGAGACAGGTGGGCTGGAATGGATCCACTTACTGGCGAGGAATGAGCGAGACCGGCCAAGTCGAGCAGATCGAGATTTCGCCGATTGTGCGAATAAGCCTGCGCGACGATGAGGAGCCCCGCCTCACCCCGCCTCACCCCGCCCCGCCCCGCCCCGCCCGCGTTTTGAGGAGGAAGGTACAGTCCGCGGCCAAAGCGGCGGCGCGTTTGGGGCGACGCTGCAGCCTGTCAAATGTACAGTCGCAGCCAAAAAAATTTGACCTTTTATTTATTAAATTGGGTTGTGTGTTTCTCTTTTTTTTTCGATGTTTGGGCTGCCATTGTGTGTCTTCGCCCTGGACGGCCCTTCGACGGGCCGGACGGGTACAAACGAGCGAGGCCGACTCCATGACCCTCGCGGGGTGTCTGAGTTAGAGAGAGAGAGAGAGAGAGAGAGAGAGAGAGAGAGAGAGAGAGAGAGAGAGAGAGAGGGAGGGAGGGAGGGAGAGAGAGGGGTGGCCTCGTCCACAGTCAAACACTGCTGGGCCAGCAAGCCCTTCGGGCCCTTTGGGCGTCTTTGGCACTGGCAGTACATGCCCGGGCCGGTGTTGCGTTTCGTTTCGCCCTCGGCCCGGCCGGCCCTTGCAGTGCCTTGCAGCGCCTCGCCGCCCGGACGCCGATTGTAATTAGAATGATGGACTGCCGACGGCGCGGCGCACAGTGGGCCAGAAGACCGGTGGAGGCGGCCAAAACTCTAGACGCGTTTTGAGCTCCAGAGTCGCTAAATGGGACTCGAACCGAACGTGTGACCCCACCAATGGGTAGCTCTGAGAACGAGGAATCCATTGGTGGGGTCACACGTTCGGTTCGAGTCCCATTTAGCGACTCTGGAGCTCAAAACGCGTCTAGAGTTTTGGCCGCCTCCACCGGCTTCTGGCCCACTGTGCGGCGGCGCGGCCCCACTGCTACTGACCTCTTTGTAACCCGCATCCTGCCCGCTTGTTTGACCCACGTATCCTCTCTGCGGCTCAAAGGATCCCCTGGATGCCCCGACCGGTGGCGTGGATCCCATACTGTTCCCAGGCACGCCACTGCCCCGCCGTGCCCCGCCGGGGGCCGAACCCCCCCCCCACACACACACGCACACACACGCACATGCGTGCGCGTACACGCAACGCGTTCCAATTTGGGCCTTTTTCGGCCGGCATTGTGGTCTTGGGAGGTCATTGCGGGGCCCAGCAGGCTGATTCCGAGAGTCGTTTTCGTCGCTCTGTCTCTCCCGCACCCATACGGGACGCGCCGTGAGCGCGAGAGAGACACAGAGCGACGGAAACGGCGGCCGACCGCCATCTGGAGTTCCAGCGCTCCAGGCTGCAGTCCAGCAGTCCAGTGGCCAGTCTGGATCGGCGGTCGCCATTTTGGGCTTCTGTCTGTACCGGCATTAACTTTTATTACAAGATTAACTTGATTTTCAAATTTGACGTCTGAATTGTTTTGTTGTGGCGCCCCGGCGTTGAGGTCCCCGTCGGACTGCGTCGGACCGGCCCCGGCGGGAGAGGCGGCGGTGCGGCGGCGAGCGTCCCGAGTCCACTCTGTTCCCTAACGTGTTCCTTTCTTGTTGTTGCAGCAGAAGATCTCCTTCTGGTTCGCCACGGGAGGCGCCGGCTTCTGTCTGAGCCGGGCCCTGGCGCTCAAGATGCTCCCCGTCGCCGGGTAAGTCTGCAGCTGTCTGCAGCTGTCTCGCTGCTCGTGTACTAGCCGATAAGCGGGCCTGGCTGGACCCTATCGCGGGGACGACGCGCCACCAGTGTACCAGTCGCCACTGAACCCGCGCACCGCGTTTTTGAAATCCGGCCAGGAGACTGGTTCCGAGAATCGCCTTCGTCGCTCTGTCTCTCTCGCACCCATGGGGCGCCCCGTAGAGGTGCGAGAGAGACAGAGAATCGGTCTCCCGGACCTGCGAGCGCTCTCCAGCGCCTGCGGGTCGGGGGTAGGCCACGCCACGCGGCATCGCTGTCGCATGGCAGCCTACCCCGCAGGCGTTCTGCCAGATTGACGCGCTGCTCTGCGTGCTGTGCCTGAGCTTCGAGGCTACCTTTTGTGTGCCCGTGTGTGTGCCGCTCGGACCTGATTATCCTTCTGAAAGGGTTCCCTGCTCGCTTTAAAAAAGAGAAAAGAAAGTGGGGTTTATGTATAAAGCTGCTATAAAAGTGCATGAAATTGGCACCCTGGCAGAATCGCCGACCCTCGCGGCCCCGTGCTCTACCCTTCGCCGCCCGCGGGCCTTCCGGCGGTGAACTGAGCCCCCCTTCCCCCTCCCCTTCCCCGGGGGCACTCTGGGTACACTTTACATGCGCGTGACGACCCGACGGCCTGGCCAGGAGACTCATGCTGAGGGTTGTCTTGGTCGCTCCGCCTCTCTCGCGCCCACACGAGACGCCCCACTGGTGCGAGAGGGACGGAGCGACGACGACGACTCTCGGAATCGGCCTGCAGGGCACGTCCAGATTACAGTGGGGGCTCGCACCCGGAGGCAGGGCGGCTCCTCGGCTCCTCCGTGGTTAGGCCCCCGCGGCCCATACCGCACAAGGCTGTCTGTCTGTCTGTCTGTCTGTCTGTCTGTCTGTCCGTCCGTCCGTCCGCTGTCTGCCCGTCTGTCTGCCCGTCTGTCTGCCCGTCTGTCTGCCCGTCTGTCTGTCTGTCTGTCTGTCTGTCTGTCTGTCTGTCTGCTTGTCTGTCTGCCCGCCCGTCTGTCTGTCTGTCTGTCCGCTGTCTGTCTGTCTGTCTGTCTGTCCGTCGCTGAATTAGCCAGGGAATCGGTTCGTCTGGCGGCGCGCGCGGTGCGCGGTGACAAGTAGGAATGCCCCGGCGGGGCGCTGGGCGGTCGAGAGGCTGGTGCGAGCGAGACGGAGCGATGTTCTGGCGGCCGGGCCTGCCGGTGCGAGCGAGACGGAGCGATGTTCTGGCGGCCGGGCCTGCCGGTGCGAGCGAGACGGAGCGATGTTCTGGCGGCCGGGCCTGCCGGTGCGAGCGAGACGGAGCGATGTTCGGGCGGCCGGGCCTGCCGGTGCGAGCGAGACGGAGCGATGTTCGGGCGGCCGGGCCTGCCGGTGCGAGCGAGACGGAGCGATGTTCGGGCGGCCGGGCCTGCCGGTGCGAGCGAGACGGAGCGATGTTTGGTGACCGTGCGAGGAATGCCCTAATGAGCAAGCAGCGCGGACTGGGCGACTCGGCCTGTGTCGCTGGAGTCCAGCTGGAGTCCGCTCGACCGTCCGAAATGGAGGATCGGCACCCTTGCCTCGCCTCGCCGCCATCCCCTCGCATTTTGGAAGAATTTTAGTTGGACCGGCCGGCGGTACTTGTAGTATTCCCTGATTGGGAGCGGATTCCGACCGCTGTGCGGGCGGGGCGGGGCGAATTTATGTGCCACCCTGTTGATTTGTCATGTCACTGGCAAGGCCTCTGTCCAGGCCGGAGGAGTAGCCTCCTGAAAGAGACCCGAAGGGGCCCTTCCTGCCACACTATACTCGATTCGGACTTAGCGCAATAAAAGACCAAAGTTTTCGTCTGTACCTTGTTTCTGTACCTCCACGTCTGACCGCCATGTTTCCACCTGTTGCAGGGGCGGCAAGTTCATCAGCATTGGCGAGAAGATCCGCCTCCCGGACGACGTCACCATGGGCTATGTCATCGGTAAGGAAGTAGGCAATGCAATCGATTATAGTGGCTCGCGGCCGAAACTCTAGACGCGTTTTGAGCTCCAGAGTCGCTAAATGGGACTCGAACCGAACGTGTGACCCCATCAATGGATTGCTCTCCGAACGAGGAATCCATTGGTGGGGTTACACGTTCGGTTCGAGTCCCGTTTAGCGACTCTGCAGCTCAAAACGCGTCTAGGGTTTTGGCCGCCGCCGCCGCCTGTCTTCTGGCAAATCCACTGTGCGGGTGCTAATTGGCGGCCCAGTGGATCTGTCGGCAAAGCGTTTGGCGCTGCGTTTTTGCGTGCAGCCGATTTCCCCGTTCGGAAGGCCCAAATTGGGGGCTGGAGGCTCGAGGTGGGGCCGAGGCGTGTAATTGAAAGCGAGCCACAACACTGCCTTGCCTGCCGGCTTGCCCACAGTCAGTGTTCCCTTGGAGGTTTTTCTCTCTTTTCGGTGGCCCGTCTCATTCTTGCCCCCCACCCCGCCCCGCCCCACAGGAGGGGCCCCCGTCGGCCCCACTGGAAATTTCGGCCCCTTTTCAAAAGGCAAGCATCCATTGTTGCGCGTCGCTGCTGCGTAGCAATCAAAATTTCTGACATTTTTGTGAAAGTCGCGCAAAATAAGAAGGGCGAGCTGCTTTGCGACTTGCGAGCGCGGGGCACCACAGCGCCCTTTGTTTTTCGCGCCCCGACTTTTTAATGAGTCGGATTGCCGGATTGTGATTGTTGATTGGCCACTGTAAATGAGCGCGGCATGAGGGGGACATGGCCGCCCAAAGCTCGTATTTCATGACGTGCTTAATTGGGCGGGGCTGGGACCTTGTGTCGTGGCTGCCAGCCCTGTCTGCCCCGCCAGGGTCCACGGTCGTGGCAGGGCAGTGTGGAGTGCAGGGCAGGGAGCATCGCGGACAGGCAAGCCGGTCCTGCCTCCCGTCTCCGCTCTGCTCGGCCACGGCCTCCGCCAAGCAGGCTTCGCCTTGCTACGCTTTGCCACGCTTTGCCGGCCCGGCCTCGGCCCTCCTGCGGGCAGTGGGCCAGAAGACCGGTGGAGCGGCCAAAACTCTCGACGCGTTTTGAGCCCCAGAGTCGCTAAATGGGACTCGAACCCAACGTGTGACCCCACCAATGGATTGCTCTCCGAACGAGGAATCCATTGGTGGGGTCACACGTTCGGTTCGAGTCCCATTTAGCGACTCTGCAGCTCAAGACGCATCTGGAGTTTTGGCCGCCTGCGCCGGTGTTCTGGCCCACTGCTGCGGGCAGCCAAACCGAGTGCCGCTCTCCTTACTCTTTCGTCTGTCTCTGTCTTCCCTCTCGCTACCGTGTCGGCACGGCGGCTCCGCCGTGAGTGAGAGAGACAGACAGCGAGAGGCCTCTTTGATCCGAACACGGTGGTGCACTGTGATTGGTCAGACCACCGATCCCCCCTCCTTTTTCCCCCTTTCGGCAGGGGCCCGGCAATCGGACATAAACCGTGGGCTTTACACAACAGAAACGCGACTTTTAATATCTCGTGGATCCCTTGGTTTTATTTTTACGGCTTGGTTTCTGGCGTGAGGCCGCTCCGTTTCTCATTAATGAAAGCCAGCCTGATGAGATTAGAGGAATGGAGGAGGAAAGTGGGAAAGATTTGCCGGTGGAATTTCCACTTTGTCCCGCTCGGCGAGTCCCGGAGTCACGACAGTTACATTTTGTAGTCTGTGGCTGACGTCCAGTTTTGAAGCTGTGTGTCTCACCGGACTATTATTTCTCGGTTCCAGAACACCTGTTGCGGAAACCCTTGACTGTCATCGACCAGTTTCACTCACACTTTGAACCAATGAAGTTCATCCATCAGGAAACAATGCATGAGCAGGTGAGTGTCCCACTCAGAAAAATCTTTTATTCTCTGCAACAGTCCTGTTGGGTTGATTTTTTGATGATAATTGTGCTTTTGTTTGTTGCAGATCACCTTCAGTTATTCTCGTTACAGCAAGAATGAGGTGAATGTTCTAAAAATAGATGGCTTTGACTCAAGGCTTGATCCCACTAGGTAAGTCAGAGAAGTTCTATTGAGTGCAAACTATTTTTTCTTAAATTTATCAATATCAGACATCTAATTGTTTTGTTTTGTTTTCCTGTTTAGATTTTTGTCTCTTCACTGCCTCCTGTTTCCATATCTGAGTTTCTGTCCAAGATGATGAATTACTTAGAGACTTGATTCTAGTCGAAATGGGATTATTCAGGAAGTGTTCAGTCTGCTCATGTTAAAGAAATGTCTGCTTACTAGAGGCAAGGGAAAATGACTCAGAGGCATCATCGCCATTCCCTTGAACAACTTAAGGCACTTTGAGTCATCCTTCGTTGCAGCATTTGTGTGTGATAATGTGCTGGAGAAAATTGATTCTGACCCCTCTGTTGATTTTTATCAAATTAGTACATGAAATTTTATTTTTTGCCATTCTTTTGTTTTTTAAATTTATTATCAAAAATCAACTTAAAATTTATTTTATTGAAATTGACATTAGTCAGTCTGCCCAGTCATTTAGAGGCAGGCATGTAAGGGGTAAGACATAAACTGTGATCATCTTTGTACAGTATTCTTGTTGTTGTAATTAGTTCTTGTTAATTTTATTGTTATTTAGATGGATATAGTATTTGAGTGAATGTATAATGATGTTATGTGTTTTAATAGTCAAGACATACCTCTAAGGAATACTAGAAGGTTGCACAATAATGCAACTTTTAAAATGGTGCTGCTCATGTCATATTAATTTTATGATCTGGGTGATAGATAGACACTGTTAGCTTAGGTATTTATGCCTTGTGCTCTTAGCTTACATATTTATCAGTGCCTTTTGGCAGTATGCCAAGTTCCCTCTTGTTTTGTTTAAGTACATGCAGAATGTGTGTCTGCGTTTCAAGTTACCAACTACCTTATTGTTCACTTAATTAAGGCATTGAAGAAGTAAATTTAACATGTGAAGCAATTTACATCAATGTTATGACAGCAAAATTAGAAATGTTTTTCAAATTCCAAACTAATGTTATGTTTTGAGTGTGTGTGAAGGTGTGTTTTGAGTTACAGAATAAGAAGTGAAATATGTGCTCACATTGAGTTTAAGACCTCCATCAAAGTACAGTATAAGTAATCTTTTTCGAAAGTTGTGCCATAATGTAATAGTAATGCGTCATTTTAGAACTTAATGAAGAAATGTACATATGTATCCATATTTGATTGTGAAGTCTTAGGTTCACCATCATAGAATAATCATAAAAGAGCCTTTTAAAAATTTGTTTCATTTCACAAACCTTATCTTGCAAGGACCTCACTAAGGCAAGAGGGAAAAAGAACCCAAGAATTTTTTTACCACAAACTTTAATTTCATTGGAAGATACAGAAAACAGTAATAAATGCCTCATCAGATGTAACAACTAGTGGAATGAGAAATTTGGGAGCAACTAACAGCAAGCACAGCCTGAAGGTAGAAAAAACAAGTACTCTAGAAATCATGAGATAATTCTGCTTGAGCTAGTTGCTGGAGCAGTTTAATGCTCAGGACAGAAGGGGGGCTTGTGTATACATACTAACAGGGGATATGTGTTGCAGGTTGCTCACTATCAGGCGCATAGGAAATTTAACAGGGGGAATGGCCCATCCCCCCTTTAAAAGAAAAAAAATGGCTCACACCTGGCGAGCTGTTCTTACAAAAAATGGCTGAACTAATAAAAGAGCACCGGCATTTGAAATACACACACACATTGTGCAAAAATAACATAGCCCATACCACTTCAGTCAAACAACTTAAAATTATAAACCAATCAGACATTGGAGTTCCACAATTTAACAACATTTTGCAGAGAGATATCAGTCATAAAACAAAAGAAAATACTTAAGTACTCTTAGAGCTATGAATAAGTATTCTTACAGAAATAATTCAGGAAAAAATAGGGAGATTTCATATTTTTGTTTGCTTTTTATATGACATGTAATCTTTTCATGAAAGCGATGTGATGATTATTCAGAGTGATGTAAACAAAAAATGTTGCTGACCCAAACTTCAGTAGAGCATTTAAGATTTTGCTATACACACAGGCCATGAGTAGAACATGTGGAGAAGTCTATTATCAATATTTGCTTGACTTTAGGAAGATGGCACATAAGTCAGCTTGACATGAACAAAAGTATGATACAACAGAACACCATAAAAAGAAAGAATCCTTTGATTTGGTCTTACAATCAAAACCATTCAATTTTTTATTTTAACTAAATCATTCATACTCCGCAATAAGCACCATCATATAAACACCTACAAGAAGAGCAATTATTTCCTTTACAGACTGCCAAAACTTAGTGTCTACTAATAGTTCTGGAATAACTGTCACTGTGGCAACATAAATGAAGCCACCTGCTGTGAAGGGCAAAATCCAAGAAGCACCCACGTCACCTGTTAGCAAGAAAATAATTTGAAATAACTGCAGTCAAACAGTATCACAAGAGATTATTAGTTTTAAAAGCTCATTTTTGATAGAACTTACCAGCTCCCTGAGATAGAAGGGAGAATACAGTCCCCGAAAGAGCTCCCACTGCAGTCACAAGCTGCAGCATCATTGCCTAGAGGAAAAAGAAATAGTAATTTGTGTTAACAAAATTCAGAAAGAAATGAAGCAATCTGTAAACTACCTTAGAAACCCACCTTCCTTCTCGTGCATCCAGATTGGATAAGAATAGCAAAATCTCCAATTTCATGAGGAACTTCATGGAACAGAATTGTTATAGTAGTAATGATGCCAACATTGCGGCCTGCAAGGTAAGATGCACCAATGGCCAAGCCATCAGTGAAGTTGTGAGTGAAATCAGCAGCTAGATTCAGGTATGCTGAAACTTTGATATCTCCTTCTGCAACAATTATGAAACAAAATTAGTCATTTGGTTGAAGTTTGGAGGGAGGAGAGCTTGACACTGCATCATCGAATCAGGGACCGTACCTGATTTCTTCTGAACAACTTCTTTGGTCTTTTCCTTTGTCTTGCCTTTAGAGGTTTCAGAATCTTTAGCATCTTTCCCAGCTTTTTCCTCCTTGGGAGCTGGCTTTGGCGGACCATGAGAGTGACCGTGGTCACCTTTCACAAGGCGTACAAACTTTTCCACCATTAAGAAGACCAGAATTCCACTCAGAACAGCAAGACCAACGCTCATATCATGACCATGACCATGACCATCTTCACCATGGCTGTGGCTGTGACCGTGGCTGTGATCATGGCTCTGACCGTGGCCGTGATCATGTTCATCATGCTCACCATGAGTGTGGGGAGCAAGTGCATGAGGAATCAGATGCAAGAAGGCATCACCAAGCAGTCCTCCAGAAGCAAATGCAAGAAGAATTTTCAGCAGCGGCTCCCTTTCAGCAGAGCCATCAAGCGGAACGATGTACAAAAGCAGGAAAGGAGCAAGACTGATGAGCAATGTCGATACAATAGCGTCCATCCAAACAGACGATGTATCTGATCCAGACATCGATTCACTCTTCTTCGGTGGAGCCGTCTGGCCTAAACTTGGAGATTCCTTTCTCACCTGTTCTTGTGCTTCATTTGCTGCTTTTGAATACTTAAAGGATGGTTTTTCATGGTGATGATGATCGTGATGATCATGACCATCGTGATCATGATGGTGGTGGTGGTGGTGATGATCAACACCATCGTGCGAATGTCCATGACTTTTAACTAAAGTTGGAAAACTAAAAAATATCAAAACACATAAAAGGCCTAAACATATATTCACTAACACTTGTTTGGTTATGAAAGGTCTATTCTCTTGCTCCATTGCTTTTGTTGTGCTCTGTCCACTTTGGTCTGACTGCCTCACTGGCTTCTTGGTTGTCATTTTTGCAAGTCGAGTCAGGCGCGAGGTGTGTCTTTGTTCATAATAGCAAACGTTTCACGCCGATAAGGAAACCGTGACTTTGGCACAAACAGAAAAGCCGACGACAACCAGTAGGTGGTTGTGTGTGTGTGGCAGGTTGAGCTTCGGATTCGTGCCGCTAGGAGGCGCTTCGGGAAGCCCTACATTCACATTCATATTTGAAATTCCAAGACAGGACAGAGATAGGATTTTGGGCTAAGTTTTGGGTAAGATTTTGATTAAGGCTTTCAGAGTTGGATTTGACAAGACTACGAACTTTAGGACGGAAGGAGTCCCTACCGTTCAGGACGAATAATGCTGACAGCAGTTGGCAGGGACCGAGACTAGAACGACAGCGATGAAAAATTGCTGGTGCACCTATTTGTGTGTGTGGAAGTGGAAAGCACCCGCTGGAGGAAGGGGGTAAATTTTGCGCCCCTGCAGCAGACACGGCGGACACCCCCACAACAGCTGTCAAGTGTCTTCTGCTACTGTGCGCAGTTAAAATTGGCGAAGCCATGGGAACCTTAGTTGTGTAAACAGTCATCATGATGGAAGAGGTTTCAATCTCTGGCGAGGAGGCCGAGGGGTTTGATTTGTACGATGGAAAGCCCTCTGGAGAGCGTTGGGCTCCAGTTGGAGCCAGCGAACTGGACGACGAAGCCCAGTTCGAATCTGCTTACGAAGGCAATTGGTACGTTTTCTATGTTTCTGGTCCTTACATGAACATTTTAGTTTGGGTTTTCCGTTGTGGTGGACGTTACCTGACTACTTTCCAAATCTCGTTGAGGAGCCACTATCTAATGCCAGTGTGGTTAGGGGTGGTTGTCATGTTGGTTAGGGGGTGGCTACACCAATCTGGTGGCCTCAAAAGACAACGTAATTTAAAATGATTTCCCTGAGAATAGCAGGGACTTGCAGGAACTAGCAAAAAGTGTGTTCTGGATTGTTAATTATGTTCCCGCTTCTGTATTTCAGCTTTTACCCTGGTGACTTATCTCGAACGAAGGAGTTGGAAGAACAGCTTGATGTTGTCAATTCATCTCTCATTGCACTGACATCACACTTTGCTCAGGTACAACTTTTTTATACCATATGAAAAAAAAGTATTGCTGTTTATTGGTTATTTAGTTGTTTCATTATATGTACCTGTTTCAGGTACAATTTCGTTTACGGCAAGTTGTTGATGCCCCAGTGAATGACAAAGATGCTCTTCTCAAAGATCTGGAAGAATTTGCATTTCGTGGCATTCCAGAGGTCAAGGGACCCCATTTTTTCTGCAAAGATGATAAAGAATCGGTAAAATTGACTTAAATTTGCTGTCATGACTTTCTTTTACAAGACCATTTCTACTGATATTCTTTTTTCTTTGTTAGAGTGCAAATAATCAGGAAGACTATGTGACACAGCAGAGAGAAAAACAAAAAGAACTGATAAAACAGTTAAAGGAGCAGTTAGAGGATTTAGAGAAGTATGCCTATGAGACTGGTGGTGCTGGGCTCCCTCAAAGTGTACTTCTGGAGAGACAGAAGCTACTTATCGGTAAGACTTGCTCCCATTCAGTTTCTACTCCTGCAACTCTTGTGTTTCCACCATGTATAAGAAAATCTGAGAGATATCATTTTCTATGTTTTTGCCTTTAGATGAACTGAAAGGAAAGTTGAATCTCAAAGTTGATGATATTGAAGTGTTAACTCCAGAAATGTTGAAGAAAGAAGTTGATGAGGCAGTTGGGGAGGTAAACAAATTTTAATAATTGAAATGTAATGGCAAGCTTTATTTTAGTGCGGATTGCATGTGGTTGGCATTGGTCATTTGGGATAATAATAGGATAGGGGACAAAAATGAGACATACTATCAACATACTACATCCTGAACAAGTAGAATCATCTAGAAATGGAGAGTCCCATTTTTACCCCTGCAATATTTTTAACTATGTCCCATTGTTACTTCAACTGACCCTACTAACTTTCTTTCTTTTTTTTAAAAATCGTCCCAATAATACTAACAAACTAATCATTTTCATGCTAGCTAATCAACCCACTAAAGGTGAAGGAACAACTGGTCAATCAACTGAAAACACAAATTTCTGATCTGGAAAGATTTGTTGACTTTCTTCAAGGTATTTGCATGCAGGCTGTAGCTTGACTTAAACTACTAGTTTTTAATCGTCAGAGCAGTAGTAAATGCCACTTCTGGACGGCTTCAATTCATCTTCTTCTTCAATTTCAGAGACCGGAAATGATCCTCTCCTCACCACTCATCAAAAATGCACATGTAATTGTCGAGTTCACACTGAAACTTGTGCCATCACACAGAGAGCCAAAAAGGTCAAAAGTTATCAAACTCGTCAAAAAGAGTTTGACGTTGAAGAAAAGAAGGTTTGACTCATTTATTTCAGTACTATAATTCTTTGAAGTTTTTAGAATGCTAAATGTATGTTTTACCTGGAAATTAAATTAATTTCTTTGTTGCAGATTCGAGAAAAAACTCTTAATATAGTGAAAAAGGTTGCTGTACTTATGCAAATATTTGCTGTATCGCAGTTTGGATGCGGACAAGATGTATTTAGGAAAAACACCATGAAGAAGACAATGAAAGTTAATCACTGGGGGTGTGTGTCTATATCTGCCTTAAATTTTTTTTTTTGTTTGTTTGTTACTCTCTGTTACTGTTGACTAACATTCTAGTTTCTCCCAATCCCAGTGATTTGCGTGCTCGCCTAGAGGTTGCTGTTGCTGAAGTGTCAGAAATTATGAAAGAAGCCACTGAAGGCCGAAGCACTGGAGAGAGTGAAGACTATGCATCAGACTCTGAAGGAGCGCCTATTGTTATGTGCAATGCTCGCATAACTACTGCTGTTAGAAAAAAATTGGCAATGGCCATTAAAGATCTTATTGAACATGGTCTTATTCAGGTAGAATTAAGCATTTATTTCTGATTGAGATACGTAGTAAATAAAATACTTGGAACTTCCCATTGAATTTATTTTTGTTTCTTGCAGAACAACCAAAATTTGAGCTTGGTTCCACTAATTGGATGCTTTCCTGTCCGTGGCCCTGCAGTGAAGGAAAAAACTTTTCATGCCTGGGAACTTATTTTGGCATATTATGACTTGAAGAATGGAGAGTCTTATAATGCTACACCGGCAAGACGTTTGTCTCAGAGTTTCAACTTGGAACTTGTGGGTGGAGTTGCAGTATCAAACAAGCAGGTAATGAAACAAAGTTATCTTATATCTTTGTTGTGGATTTTGTTTTCAGATGTATAGAAGCATGATGGTGTGTACTAATACCTTTTCTTCCACTGTTTAAACAGCAACTGCTAAGCACCATTGACAACATAATAAGCAGCCACACAAGATATAAACGCAGCTATGATTCTCACTTCAAAGCCTTTGTTTGTGCCGCTTTAAAGTATGTTTGCTTTTTTATTTCATGATCAATGAATTATTACAGATGGTGTTTCTACAATTAGTGATAATTTATTTAATTTAATTTTTTGCAGTTCTAAGAAGCTTGTGTTTTGGTTGAGGCTCATACTCCATTGTCAGCCCATTGTGGAGGCATATTACCAACCATGGAGTTACGTGTGCAAAACTGGTAAGTTAACTGGATAAAAATACGGACATGTAGCAAGTACTACCATGCTGCTGTCTTGTCAGATTTAATACTTTCTATTTTGTTTTTCCTACAGGATTTGAGGACAGCCTTCGTTCATTGGAGAAATTGACAAAATTCCACTTTGAACTTCCAGTTGATTTAGCAGTGAGACAGTTCCAGAACATAAAGGATGCTTTTTAAGCAATTTCTATTTCTGATACGGCCCTTTTGGGATATGCATGACTTTGCACATTCGTCTTGGTCTATAGGAGAGCAAATTTGGTGACTGTTCTTGTGGCACACAGGGAAGTAGTGGAATAAAATAAAATTAGTATCAGAGTGACAAGTATATAAATGACAAGACTTACTTCTGATTTGTAAAATTGTGGCTTGAGTAGTAATGTGATACATGCTCCTAGATGATACAGATTTATTAGTCATATGTACATCTAATTTAATCATAAAGAGAATCTTTAATTTCTTAACTGTGTTTATGTATGCTGTAGACTTATTGGTAAATTCCTATTATCCATGTAACCATGAGGGATGGACCCGTCTCTGAGGATGTAACAGTATTCCGATCAAAACTTCCCGATTGGCGGGATATTTTCCTCAATTAAAATTTTCAGGGAGCCTTGTCTAAAGGGCAAATTATGAAAATCATTGCCAGTGACATTAAATACTTGATCTCCACTTCTGTGTCATATCTGCATCGCAGAAAGATAATATAAGAAGAAAATTTCCATGTCTTTTTTATTAGCTCTTGTATGTTCTAAAGAATCTCAAGATTTTTTTTCCAGAGGTATGATTGTAACCAAACAGTTAATTCATATTATTATTATTAGAATTCCTTTTTTTAGAATGAAAAACATAGTTGATAGTATTCTTAAATGGATTTTATGGTATCATGTTAATTCTGTTGTTTTGTTTTTTCTTGATTTTTTGATTGTACTTATTACCTAGTCAGATTGTAATGCAGATTCCATTTTTGTGATAGTATTTTGTTTTACTGAATATTGTTACATTGTTCTTGTTGTTCTTTTTTTAAACATCAGTTGTTCTGTTATCACCAAAATTAATTTGAATCTCAAAGAAATGCCATATCTGCACAAGTTCACAGATCCTACTCTACTCTATCAATTCTCTTGCCAGCTTGTTTTGAGAATAGTATGTTTATATTGTTTGTTGTATTTTGTAGATGGTTTATAGCTTGGGTCTTCCTGAGTAATTGTTTTGAAATCCTAGTCCTTATTGCAAAGAAAACTTGGTGTGGTGATTTTGTCTTGGGATGTGGAAGTACATATTGTATAATTATTTGGTGTGTACAGTTAGTGTTGTGATATTTTATGTCCACCACTAAAGGTGCCCTTGACTTTGGTGCATTAAAGATAAGATGATAGTTACAGGCCTGAAATAAAGTCTCAAAACATTCAGTGTTGTTTCAATCCAATTTTTATTAACCACATATCGAATTTTAAAACATCCATCTGACGATCGATTACACTTGCATCTGCCTCAAGCAAATATACAGAGACACTGACCTCAAACCTAGCTTCGGAACGAGTTTGTTAGAGTCATGTGAAAGCTATTCAATTCAATGCTGTTTTTTCTTTTTAGTGTGGGCAAAAAATTTTAAAATGGCCAAAACTTGAGTATATTGTGCTGGAGAACTTCCTCAATACTCCTCACTGTATCCTCACTGCATGCGCCGCGTAGGTAGGTAGGCAGCCCACCATCCACAACTACTTCTGCTCAGCTAGCGTTATAAGAAAAGTCATTTTTCGCCAAACAGAAAGCGTCAAAGACCATGGGGCACCGGCTTCTGTTCCTTAGGCCCATAGCAACGTTCCATATGAATTTCAGTCAAATCGGAGGTGGTCGACCATTTTAGTCGAAAAAAAGCTAAGGCAAAGATTTTAAAACGGCCCAAATTCGAGTATGTTGTGCTGGAGGACTCCCTTGTGACTCCTGACCCTATTCCGAAGGCCATTTCGGCTCTTAACGATGTTTTATGGCGAAAAACTGGAGTGCTTTCAAGATGCGCCGTGTAGGTAGGCAACCCACCATCCACACCTTCTACAAATCAACCAGCGTCACGGGAAAAATCATTTTGACACCAAATAGAATGCGTCAAAGACCATGGGGCACCGGGCTTCTGTTCCTTAGGCCCATAGCAACGTTCCATATGAATTTCAGACAAATCGGAGGTGGTCGACCATTTTGTCGAAAAAAAGCTAAGGCTATACATCATGGTTTTTTACCGTTTTTGGCAAAGATTTTAAAACGGCCCAAATTTGAGTATGTTGTGCTGGAGGACTCCCTTGTGACTCCTGACCCTATTCCGAAGGCCATTTCGGCTCTTAACGATGTTTTATGGCGAAAAACTGGAGTGCTTTCAAGATGCGCCGTGTAGGTAGGCAACCCACCATCCACACCTTCTACAACTTAACCAGTGTCACGGGAAAAATCATTTTGACACCAAATAGAATGTGTCATAGATCATGGGGCACCGGGCTTCTGTTCCTTTGGCCCATAGCAACGTTCCATATGAATTTCAGTCTAATGTGAGGTGAGATGGTGGTGGACTGTGGTGAGTCTGGGCCATATGTAATTTCAATGATGAACAAAAATTACTAGTAGAGGAGTTGCCTTTTTATTTTTTACTACATACAAAAATACTATCACAAAATGGTAATAAAAACATCACATAGCATTATTATTAGCACTCATTAAAATAAACATTCATACGCAAGTTAAGGTTGGTCACAGAAATACAATTTCTTTAACACCCAAAAATATTTTGAAGTTCTGTAGTTATTATGTTTTAAAACCTATCAGAGCAAAAAAAAAAAAAGATTGCTTAAAAAATATTTTTCCCATAAAGTCAGTTTTTACACCCCAAAGGCTGTGAACAGTACATTTTTTTAAAACTATGATAATTACAAACAAAAAATAGAATTATTTACTACATATGTACTTATCTTGTCACACATATACACACCCGCGCACACGCAAAAAAGTCACAAACTAACATTTCATTTGACACGTCTTCAAGTTATGCAGCACTCAAATAGTCATAATGAGATCCATGGCATAATATCAGTAAAATGAACAGAAATCCCCTCAGATGAACTGAATTGCCGAAATCCATTTTCAACATGCTTTCATTCACTGATGCTAGCTCCATGCTGCTAAAAAAACAGCTGTCCATATCACAGGTGCACACCACATGCAGATATCAAAGCTAACAGCATGAACACAATAGCAGCTGTAGGATTCGTTGAACTAGAGCTCGATGACGGCGGTGGTGATGAAGCCATTGGTAATTGAGGCTTTTGAGTCGTTGGACTGACAACTTCTGTCTCTTTCAAGTCTGGAACATCCTTTCCACTGACTTCCAGAGGAAGGAAGAGCTGCAGATAAGGAAGCACACATGACCCACATGTTAGTTGCGGATGACATGATACGATACAAATACATTTGCGATTCAGATTCACTGTATTTGTATCTCGAAAATGGCTTAAAATTTGTGTTGAAAACACTTTTGCACAGTGGAGTAAGATTAGTTAAGTAGCTTGTGTCAAGGCGCTCATGCACAAAGGGAATGCAAAGAAAATCCGGATCCCATGTTATGTTTAGCTCAATTCATGAAGTTAGATGCATAATTTTTTTTTTGTGTGTGTGTTAGTAGCTTTGATGCTGCATAAATTTAGCTCATGGAGAAAATTGTGATGCAGTTCAACTAACAGCCAGATAATTAATTATCTGGAACATTGCACAAATAGGATTGTTTTGATTTGCCGATTCCCAACGCTCCCAGGACTCCCTGAGCTGTATTCTGGGCAATGCCTAACAAAGGCCGTCCTACCCAGCGGTTGCCAAATTTGCCTGGCTTTCCCTCGAACCATCCACCTAAACACACCTGTTCATGAAAATTACGTTAGATAAATAAAAGTATAATTATGGATGTGATAAAGAATGTCCACTACATCAAGTGCCCCAGCATAATTTTTTTAAAAATTAATAATTTAAATGGATGAGAGATAGGTAGAAGGCTGCAAGCCAACCACTCTTGATGCCGACCTAGCAGTTGTGGGATGCCATGTTATATTTCCTCAAACTGGAGTACAAGCCCCCCCTCCCCCCTCCCCTCCCCTCCACTCCTCAAGTTGAAGAGACTTGTTTCAACTCACAAACACTTCACCAAACTTAATATTTGATGGCTAAGAAAAAATTAAAAAAAAAAAAAACATTATGCTGGACCACCACATGAAGTTCAAGAAAAAAAGTGAAAATAATAAGAATAAATAGTTAGCCGTGGTGACAGTTTTTGTCCCAAGGCAAACGGAATCATCACTTAATTAATAGCGCATCATGCACCATGAGGCTTTCATGATGATTCTGTTAGCCCTGGGTGACAACCACTCTCCAGCATACGTTTGTCTGCACTGCGTCTTGGCTCCGCGGGCTCCAAAGGGAACGGTAGCTATTTTGCTGAGTACCAAAGAAGAAATAGAGGACATTAACAAAGGAGAGATAGAAGAAGTAGTTGCCCCAGTCGCAGGGATCTTTAGGAGCTTCTGTGAAACAGAACATAGTATCCGAGACTTTCCAAAAGTTAGTACAGCTAGTGCAAGGTCTACTAAGACTACACATGCCATTTCATCAGACAAGTCAACAGTGTTAGACCAGAAAGCAGAAGAACAGAGTAAACGGAAAGTGATGTTAGATTTTACTTTCCGAAAGGATCAAGACAGCCAAGAGTATTGGATCCAATCCGGTCGGTGTGCTGACTGCAGCAGACTGCAGCAGATCACAGCTGACAGCTGATCAGGGTGCTGACAGTGCTGACCAGGTCGCTGACACTCGTGCTGACCGAGGGTGAGGTGGGGCGGGGCAGTGCAAGGCGAGTCCCGCAGACTGCCGAACTCGCCGTCAGCCTCTAGGTTCGGCCTCACACTGCCACCGGCCACTCCGCACCAACGAAGACCCGGTTTCTTTGGTGAATAGTAAGTAAACACAACCTTCGTGCCGTGCCGTTAAGGTCTATGTACAGTACACGTGGCTAGTGCTTCAAATAATTAAATAAATAAATAAATAATTTTAAATAAATAGTGGAGCAGCTTTGCCAGACGCAGTGTCAGACATACGTTCCGGAGAGGCGGCTGAGAAAGAGCTGCCACCAGGCGGCAGTGGGGTGCGCGGCGTCGAACAGCCGCCATATCACCTGACAAGGAGTTGTGTCCCTGGAGCGGCCCTGCAGCTGTTGGCAGAGGATCTTGCGGCGACACTGGTTGTCGCAGGCCGGCCGCTCCGCGCTGTCGCGGTAGTAGTTCCTGCAAAAGGACGCCCAGGGTGTCCGTTGGAGCAGCACGCACGACGCGGGGGACGCCGCCCACAGTGGACCCGGACGCGTTTTGAGCTCCAGAGTCGCTAAATGGGACTCGAACCGAACGTGTGACCCCACCAATGGACTGCTCTCCGAACGAGGAATCCATTGGTGGGGTCACACGTACGGTTCGAGTCCCACTGAGCGACTCTGGAGCTCAAAACGCGTCTAGAGTTTTGGCCGCCTCCAGCGGTCTTCTGGCTCCCCCGTCCACTCACTTGTAGAACTCGTCGAAGAGGGCGTCGTTGGAGGCCATGTCCCGGACGAGCCTCGTCCAGCTCGAGGGTGTGAGCGACGGCAGGTTGTAGGCCTTGGCCGCGCTGTACAGACGCATCCACTCCGGGGTGCCCTCCCGGTTGGCCGCCTTCAGGTCCATGGTCCACGTGTCGTGGTCCACCACGCTCTGCAACACAAACCACGGGTGAGACGGGGCTTCGACTCCCGCCGGCGCCCATTTTTCCCTCGGCCTCACGTAGGTGGTGTCCGGGTGCTCGCCGTCCACGTAGTAGATCCGGTAGGCGGGGTTGGGCTTCTCGTAGGGCGTCACCGAGGGCGACACGTAGGCCACCGCGTAGGGGCGCAGCTTGTCCGGGACGGCGCGGTCGAAGAAGAGCTGGAACTCGTCCCAGTGGTTGTGCCCGAAGAACAGGCCGCTCACCGTGTTCTCATACCTGCGTGCGAAAGGACGCCGTCAGCCCCGGCCGCGCCCTACCAGTGACAGCAGTGGACCGATTCCACGCCGTCTCTCTCCGACAGCGGCGGAATCGGTCCGCGGCACAGTGGGTCAGAAGACCAGTGGAGGCGGCCGAAATTCTAGACGAGTTTAAGATCCAGAGTCGCTAAATGGGACTCGAACCGAACGTGTGACCCCACCAATGGATTGCTCTCCGAACGAGGAATCCATTGGTGGGATCACACGTTCGGTTCGAGTCCTGTTTAGCGACTCTGGAGCTCAAAACGCGTCTAGAGTTTTGGCCGCCTCCAACGGTCTTCTGGCCCACTGTGCGCGGGCTGCAGGGTAGCTGAGTCGTGCACGAGGTCGCACCGCAAGAGGATCTCGTCGAAGTTCCTGCTCCACACGGAGCGGCACTCCGGCGTGCCCGGCGGGATGTGCCCCACGACGAGCACCTTCTCGCCGGCCCGCTCCGCCTTCTGCAGCTCCTCCACCAGCCAGTGCAGCTCCTGGTCCGGGTCGTCGCTGTTGAGCAGCAGCCACCTGGAGGGACCGTCAGCGCACGCCGTTTTCAGACCGCCAAACTAAAACGAACACGAGAAGCGCCCTCTCCTGCCGCCCTGTGCTGCAGACCGATCCCGAGAGTCGCTCTCGCTGTCTCTCTCGCGCCGATACGGGACGCCCCATGAGTGCGAGAGAGACAGGGCGACGAGACCGACTCTCAGTCTGCTGCGCTCGGCGCGCTGGGGGACCCACCAGTTTTTGTCGTTGCAGAAGTTGGTGTTGATGGAGACGACGCGCAGGCCGGGCTTGAAGAGCACGCTGTAGAAGGCGCCGCGCCGCACCAGCCCCGACTGGTTGGCCGGCAACCAGTGCGCCCACTGCGTCGCCACCTCGTCGTAGAGCCAGCTCATGGACAAGCGGCCCGTCACCGTGGACGGCGAGAAGCTGCAACAACCAGTCACTTCAGAAACAGTTCAGAGCTGTGGCACAGTGGACCAGAAGACCGGTGGGGCGGCCAAAATTCCAGACGCGTTTTGAGCTCCAGAGTCGCTGAATGGGGCTCGAACCGAACGTGTGACCCCACCAATGGACTGCTCTCCGAACGATGGGGTCAGGCGTTCGGTTCGAGTCCCATTTAGCGACTCTGGAGCTCAAAACGTGTCCAGAGTTTTGGCCGCCTCCGCCGGTCTTTTGGCCCACTGTCTCGCCCCGACACACTCGAATTCCCAGTGCACTGACCTGTTGACGGGCACGGCCTCGTGGTTGCCGAGGGCGGGGAACACGGGCACGCCGGGGAAGGCGCGCAGGATCATGTCGGTGGTGAGGCGCAGGATGCTCAGACTCTCCTCGCGCGTCTGGTTCCAGATGTCGTGCGGCTGCAGGTCACCCGTCCACAGGATGCCGTCCAGGTCCTGGCAGCACGCGACAGTAGCAGTGGCAAGTCACGTCACTCCGTCTCTGTCGCACTCACAGGGCGTCCCGAATGGGTGCGAGAGAGACAGAGCGACGAAAGGCCTCTCTGGCAAGCGCAAATCCAGAGGAAGGGGGAAAATGATAATTGACCCTTAGATAGCCGCTTGAAAGGACGACAAAAAGCAAGTAGCCACTTTGCGTGCCCCTCGGGCCGCCACCGCCTTACGGGGTGCTCCTTGGCGATGTGCTGCAGGGTGTTCTCCAGCAGGGCGACGGGGGCGTCGCAGCGGCCGTAGTCGCCCCACTTGCCCGCCAGGCGCTTGCCGTTGGCCGGGCCGCTGGTGCCCCTGCAGCACAGCGGCAGCTCGCAGTCCGCCAGCGAGCCCTCCTTGTAGTGCGGGTCCACGTGCGTGTCGGACAGCTGCAGCAGCTTGAGTCGCGGCGCGCCGGCCTGCGGGGCAGAAGGTCGCGGGTTCAAACACCGCGCTCAGAGAGCGTAATTACAGACGCGTTGAGCTCCAGAGTCGCTAGATGGGACTCGAATCGAGCGTGTGACCCCACCAATGGATTGCTCTCCGAACGAGGCAACCATTGGTAGGGTCACACGTTCGGTTCGAGTCCCATTTAGCGACTCTGGAGCTCCAAACGCGTCTGGCGTTTTGGTCGCCCCCAGCGGCCTCCTCTGGCCCAGCCCACTGTTCCGCACTTGCCTTCGGCTCGCGCTCGGGCTCCACGGGGGGCTTCGGTCCCGGGGGCAGCTCCACTGTCCAGTCGTGCTTCCGGTCGAAGTCATCACCGCAATCGTCCGTGAAGGCGTACGAGCAGATCTCGTTGGGCGTCAGGTTGGTGTTGTTGATGATGTACACTACTTCCGGCTGCAGGCATCAAATAAAAATACAAAATAAAAAAAAACTTTTTTCAAACTTTTTTTTGTAACGAGAGGGAGTGTTTGAACACGTGACGTACCGCGAAGAGCCTGATGACGCCGTCGCACACGGCGGGCTCCTGCACGCGGTACAGCTTGCACTGCTCCGTGAGCGTATTGGCGACGTCCTCGTCCGTGGCGCCGTCCTTCACCTTCTTCTGGATCAGCCCCGTCGCTGCGCAGAGCACGGCCGTCAGACACCCACACTGCGAAGCTCGGCGGAGCCACATGGCGCGACGAACCGAAGCGACTCACCAACCACGCAGATGAAGCACTTCCCCTTGCCGATGAACGCGTTGCCGACGGCCTGCGCCGCCTGGCCGAGCACACCGGCCTGCAAAGCCAAGAAAAAGAATTTAAAAACCGAGATTCGAACCCGCGGCCGTCCCCGTCGCAAGCCCGTCGCTGACCGCTCGGCTGTCAGCGCTAGCGCAAGCTTACCCGGGTGCCGATCTCCATGGCGGCGTTGTCCGCCGGGGCGCCGCCGTCGTCGCTGCCCGTCACGACGTACTTGTCGACGTCCGAGACCGCCGTCGCGTTCCTGGGGCCGCCGCGGCCGCCGCCAGGCCGGGCCAGGCCAGCGCGCACAGCAGCACGGCCAAGGCCAGGGGCCGCGCCACGGGCCGGGCCATCTTGACCTGCAACGGCAAGCACAGTTTGTAGAGTCGGCCGCTGTGCTCTTTGACTCAGCGGCTCTTTGACAGTGGCGCGGACCCTCAAGCGTCTTCGGCCGCCCCGCCCCGCCGCGCCCCGCCTCCCTGCAGCAGGCCTCCTTCATGCCGGCTCGCTAATTAGGCCTCGGATTGCAGTTCCGGCCAACAAAAACAACAACAAAAACAACAACATGGGAAAGAAACGAGCGATGCCATTTCAGAGTGGAGTGGCTTTTCAAACTCCAGCTGTCGTCCCGTCCCGTTCCGTCCGCCACGAGGAGAGCCTGACTGAAAAGGGAAACAGAGGTCACCGCGGCAGCGCCGGGCAGTGCGGCCCGGGGCCTCCGGGGCCTCCGGGGCCTCCGGGCGCTGCCTGCTTCCGGTGTCGCGTCCACTGGACACCGGCGGAAAAGACACTGCTGCCGCTGACTCCGGCCGACGCGCAGAGACGTACGTTCGGCCGGAAACGGGGCTGGAAACGGCGAGTGCCCGGAAGTGCACCGCACAGCGGCACAGCGCGACCGGTCCTAATTTCCAAGCCAAATGGCGATGACGACGGGCCGCGTCGCTCTGTCTCTCTCGCACTCGTGGCGCGTCTCGCGGAGGTGCGAGAGAGACGGCGCCAAGTGGATGGAAAGGCGATGCAGTTCGAGAGTGTCACCGCCTTGCCGCCGCTTGCCGCCCGGTCGGGGAATGAGAACCGGTCCGGTGCAGCGGAAGTGGGGGGCGGAGAGGGGGCTAGGTCAAGGTCTTCCCCGCGCCGAGCCACAGGCCAGCGCCGCACCGCGCGCCGCGCCTAACGCGCCGGGACCTTAATGCAGTGATGCGTTCGTGCAGGCGAGCCATTCCGAAAGGCCGTGCCGTCGCTCTGTCTCTCTCGCACCCTGTGGGGGCGCCCCGTGAGTGCGAGAGAGACAGAGCGACGCTGCGGATTCAGTCCGGGCCTTGGCCGGGCTGTGCCCATTCTCCGCGTCCTTCGAGGCCTTTCGCCGCCAGGGCCAGGCCAGGGCCCTGCAGGGTCGGCGGGATTTGGCCCTCCCCCTCCCCCTCCCCCGACAGGTTGATGCGCTGCGCATTTCGGGGCGGGCCGGAGGAGGGGGGGGGATATTGAACTCCTTCCAGAGCAGCCCCTCGGTAAATAAACACCACCTCATGACCTGCCAGGCTGCGCATACGTGCGGGCCCGGGGCACCTCCCTACGTCCCTCAACTTCACGCCCACGTCACAGTGGGCCACAAGACCGGCGCCGGCGGCTGAAACTCGAGACGCGTTTTGGGCTCCAGAGTCGCTAAACAGGACTCGAACCAAACGTTTGACCCCACCAATGGACTCCTCGTCCGGAGAGCAATCCATTGGTGGGGTCACACGTTCGGATCGAGCCCCAATTAGTGACTGTGAAGGACCAGGATTTTGACCGCCTCCACCAGTCTCTGGCCCACTGTGCACGTGTGGTCGAGGACCGCAGCGCCCAGACAGGACCTTCACGTCCAGACTTCTGGACCAAGGACCTCGGGGCTTTCACTCCCACATAATGGTGTGGCCGTGGTCCTTAACAGTTATCACAACGATGTCCCGCGGCAGCAGCCGCACTTCCCCTCGGGTCCCCGCGGCTCGCCGTGGTTCCCCCGGTTCCAGCCGTGTTCCGTTTCCAGTCAAGTTTTACGAGCCAATAGGCTGAGGGCTGGGAGCCAGGGCAGCCCCCTCCCCGGGCGTGGCGTGGCGTCCACACACGTGCCGAGCATCGCCAAGAGCAAGAAAACAGATAAACTGGTCGCGTACACATCATGTTGCAGGCAAAGGGGAGGAAAAAGAAGAAGAAATGGCGGAAAAAGTGGCGTCGGCCGCGGCGCGGTTCGACTCCGGAGCAGGAGGAAAAGTTGTTGGCAACCGTGTTAAACTATTTAGAAAGCAATAAAACAAATCAATTAAAAGGCCTAGGGAGGCCGATATCGGAAACGGGGCCCCGTCATGTTTCGGTAGGTACACCGTCGGGCGGAACAGCACGGCCGGGGCCTTCCGAGCGCGCCAGAGCGAACTTGAAAAGAAAAAGACGGTTGAAACAAAAAAGTCCAAACGGTACGGAGATGCGTGGCGTGCGCAGTCTGGGTTCCCACAGGTGTGAACCAAGCCGCTCAGCCTCGCACCTGCCAGTGCTTTCGTCCTTTAATTCCATCTTTTTGAAAAATACTGTTAAAATGATTGGTTTATAACAGGAAGGATTCTCGAAGGATTCAACAACCAACACAGGATTGGCTTTGACGTTGTTTTTTTTTAAAAATAAACATTTTAAAAAATTGGTTTTATTTCTTTCTTCTCCTTTAAGTACCATTCACAGGTGCTATTTTCCCAGCCTGGCCTTTAACAGTGGTACTTTCTGGGTGCTCCAGACAACCATAGTCACAGCACCGTCACCTCACCTCAACGAGGCCGTCCTTCGCGTCGGCCGTGCCGTGCCATGCCGAGCAGCGCAGCCGCGCAAAACAGGTACCGTCATTACTATTCCGCGGCGCGCGGACGTTGCCAAGTTTTGTGGCCGATTCGACTCGCCGCCGGGGATCGGCTCGGCCCCAGTGTACCATCACGCCGGCGACTCGAGAAACACAACAAACACGTGAAGCGGCGAGCGCCTGCCGCCCAGGCCGTCCCGTCGAGCCGGCGCGTCTTGCGGGACTGCCTACCCGGCCTTCGTCAGGGGCCATGGCTTGCCGACTGCCTGCGCACAGTGGACAGGAAGAACGGCGCAGGCGGCCAAAACTCTAGACAGAGTCGCTAAATGGGACTCGAACCGAGCGTGTTACCCCACCAATGGATCGCTCTCCGAACGAGGAATCCATTGGTGGGGTCACACCTTGGAGGAGGTCACACGTTCGGTTGGAGTCCTGTTTAGCGACTCTGGAGCTCAAAACGCGTCTAGAGTTTTGGCCGCCTGCGCCGGCATTCAGGCTCACTGTACTGCGGGCCACTCCTTTGGTAAATTTGCTTGTCACTCCAGCGCCCATCCGTTTTAAATGCCAAAATTGGGCCTCCTTGGTCCAGATCACCCTCACCGAAATTTGGCACTCCGGTGGCCTGAGACGCCAAATTTAGACATTCCCAGAGTGTCTTTTTCTACACCCGACCGCGGCGGATACACTATCCGCGGCTTCCACCCTAGGCTTCCGCCGTCGGCACGCTCGCTGACGCCGAGCTGCTGACCCGACACGACACTGGCTGCCTCGCGCCTCGCATCGAAAGACCGCCACGCCCAGCATGGCCTAGCCTGGCCCGGCCCAGCCCCACAGTGGGCCAGAAGACCGGTGGAGGCGGCCAAAACTCTAGACGCGTTTTGAGCTCCAGAGTCGCTAAATGGGACTCGAACCGAACGTGTGACCCCACCAATGGATTGCTCTCCAAACGAGGAATCCTCTGGTGGAGTTACACGTTCGGTTCGAGGCCTTTTTAGCGACTCTGGAGCGCAAAACGCGTCTAGAGTTTTGGCCGCCTCCACTGGTCTTCTGGCCCACTAGTGGGCCCGGCCCGGCCCGCAACGTTTCACTTTCGTCCGATGCAAGCCGCGCTGCAGCGCCGCGCCGGCGGCATCGCTGCCGGTTTCCTAACGCGAGGTCGCGGACCGCGCGCGCCAACAACAACAAAAAGCCGCTACACAGTGCGGCCACCGCGGCGCACAGTGTGCCGCACACGCCACGCCAGCAGCGCTTCCGACAGACATCATCCCGATAAAGGCCAGCCTCAGCCTCCGTGGGCACTCGCACTGAGAAAACCTTACAAACTATTTTGGGCCTTACAAAGAAAAGTAGTTTGTATAACAAAGTATTTTGAGCATACGTAAGCTTACAAAGAAAATACTTCGTAATTTACGAACTATTTCTTCGTATAACAAAGTATTTTAGTTTGTTATACGTATGCTCAAAATACTTCGTAAGGTTTTAAGAGTGCGTTACGTCACAAACTTTCAATGTGGGTCAGGTGAGGTCACTTCTAGCGCGCATCCAGCCTCTCTCTAGCTAGCGCTCATCCTCGCCGGCAGCAACAACAACAACAACAACAAGGCGTTGCTTCCGCGGGGCGGAAAAGACGGTACGGTCACTTCTTGACTCCAACTCCACTCGGGGACACCTCTCCTGGCCGCCGCCTGCAAGGCCCCCTGCCCACGCTCTTTTCAACGACTTGCCAACTTTCTTCGCAGCCACAGTTCCAAGCCCCCTCGTGGGGCCCGCGCCGCCCCCGCGCCGCCCCTGTGCACCGCCCCCGCGGCCCTTGAGGCCCCGCGGGGTGGCGGCCTAAGAGATTGGAAGCAAGAGCGACGCCGCCGCGCCGCCGCCCCGCCGGCGGCAGGCATATAGGTGGGCCGCAGGAATTTGTCTGAGCACGCCGCCTGGGGTGCGCCGCGCAGTGGGCCAGAAGACCGGCGCCGGCGGCCAAAACTCTAGACGCGTTTAGAGCTCCAGAGTCGCTAAACAAGACTCGAACCGAACGTGTGACCCCACCAATGGATTCCTCGTTCGGAGGGCAATCCATTGGTGGGGTCACACGCTCGGTTCGCGTCCCATTCAGCGACTATGGAGCTCAAAACGCATCCGGGATTTTGACCGCCTGCACCAGTCCTCTGGCCCACTGCGCACCACCGGAAAAAAATTTTGTTCGGGCGAGGATTCGAAGCCGGGCCAGGCGGCATGTACTCACGGACTGGACGACGGCCTACACGGCGCTGCGCTTCGGTACCGACTGCGCGTCAGCCGCGATGGACATGCAAAGCTAAGGGGTGGGGGAGCGCTGGGGTGGCCGCCGCGTCGGGGTGTTCCCCGTTAGGGGTCGATGGTGGACGGCGAGTCAAATTACACGCCATCGGCAGGGCCGGTGACGTCACGTCAATCACTCCACCCTTTCACTCGGAGAACGGGACCGCAGCGCAGCTTGCCCGAATTTCGACAAAATAACAGACAAATAGTCACTTTGGCTCGGCGCCGCCTGCCATCTCCACAAGGCTTTAATTTTAAAAAGACTACTTCAACACTTCAAAAAAAAAAAATGTGTTTTGTAAATCTAACCGTGTACACAGTATACAGCAAATACTGCGTACATGCCATGTGTTCAGTGCCTGCCGGCACAGTGTACACAGTTGGGTTGACGGAGCGGCAGGCCCGTTTGCGAAGGCACGCCCGGTGTCACGCATTGGCCCAGAGGTGCGATTCGTTTTTGCGAAAGTGAAAGTGCGGCGCCGCGACAGTGTAAGTAAGTACGCGCCGCGGCCAGACGCAATGCACAGTGGGCCAGAAGACCGGTGGAGGTGGACAAAACTCTAGACGCGTTTTGAGCTCTAAAGTCGCGAAATGGGACTCGAACCGAACGTGTGACCGACCACACCAATGGATTCCTCGTTCGAAGAGCAATCCATTGGTGGGGTCACACGTTCGGTTCGAGCCCTGTTTAGCGACTCTGGAGCTCAAAACGCGTCTAGAGTTTTGACCGCCTCCACCCGTCTTCTGACCCACTGTGCAATGACCGGCCTTGTTTTCTTCGCCTCGTTCGAATCCACTCAGCGTCACGCCGACACAAGCTCCGCGCGACCCGCGTCAAATATTCAATGTCCCCCCCTCAAAAAAAATTACCGAAAAAAAATACGATTTCAAGAAATCCTAGGAGTCACGAAGTCAATTTGATTATTGTGTAAGAGTGTGGAGAAAGAAAAGAAGTGGTGTTGTGAAGTTGTGGCTCAGGGGACTACCAATGGCAGTGGTACCAATGTGGTCGATGTGCCATCCGTCGAAATTTAAACTTGACAATAAATAGAAATCAAAATGCTGGAAAATTCAAAAAATTCCAATGCTAATGTATTCCGCAGTGTTCTGACAATGGAACATCTTTGAAGTCCATCATGATTAAAATGTTCTTAGCAGAAAGAAGTCAGTAAATTAATTTTCTCGGGTTGGCAACTATTTTCTCGGCGTCTGCGCCCTTGCGAAAATCGCGAAGCTGAAAGCGCCAGCAGTCGCGCATTAAAACTGCCCCTCCATTGTTGTGGACGTTGAATTGTTTGGCTTGTTTCAAAAGGCTATGGTTCTCTAGTCATGTTTTCTTCAATTCTGTGTAATAGTTCTCCCTTACAACGTATCAACACCACGACGGTTGGTTTGACAAACTTCATAAACTCGGGAGGGATGGTTTCGAAACGCGGGTGAGTCTTGTTCGAGGAACATGAGCACTGCAAGTCGCGAGGTGGAGCGAAGTGGTCCTAGTGCTAACTGAATCACAACAACAACACTGCGCATGTCCAAAAACACTCCAATCAAGAAGTATTATTGGATAGTTCTACCCGAAAAACTGCGTTCGAACCGGCACCAATTCTATTGTTGCATCTTGTCTACCTGCAGTCAAAGAAATTTTTCATTTCGAACGTTGCTTTTTCAGCTTTTGGAGTAAGCTGTACAGACCCAAAAAGAAGCTCCGCTATTGGTCCGCCCCGGCTCGGCTCCCCCCACTCCCTTTTTTTTCCTTTGACGAGTCGAGTTTTGCCATGGAAACGGCGATTTTGACAGCAAATTTCTCAAAATTGGCCACCAAATTTTTGACCAGATTTCAACATCAGAATCAGCGTTCAAAGTTCTACTAGTCTGCAAAATCTCATTAAAATCGTATAGAAAACTTCCGAAATGCATAAAGGGCCACACAAATCAAATCTCGAGCCGGCTGAGTCCTGGGTATACTATAAGGCTACTTCGTGCCTAAAAAGGGGACCAAACGAAAAGGGAAAAACGCGGTGGGAATAATAATGGAAACTTCCCGCGTGCGCGTGCGTCCCAAATGGCAGGTGGTCTCAGCACTCCGCGCTCCGCCGCGCTCCGCGGTGGCCGATCGAAACCCAAAACTAAACGCGGGGTATCATTACCAGGCTCGTTGCCTCGCTGCCTCAGTGCCTCGCCGGCCGCGTAAATCGCCGGCAATTGCCGCCAGAGGGCGCGCGGCGCGCGGTCCGCGGCCACCTTGGCGCCGCACAGTGGGCCAGAAGACCGGTGGAGGCGGCCGAAACTCTAGACGCGTTTCGAGCTCCAGAGTCGCTAAACAGGACTCGAAGCGAACGTGTGACCCCACCAATAGATTCCTCGTTCGGAGAGCAATCCATTGGTGGGGTCACACGTTCGGTTCGAGTCCTAGTTAGCAGCTCTGGAGCTCAAAACGCGTCTGGCTGGAATTGTGACCGCCTCCACCGGTCTCCTGACTCACTGTGCACCAGAATGCGCAGTGACCAAGTCAGACTTTCAGTCGACGTCTTGTTTTTGCTGTCGCTTTTTTTGCATTGTTTCTTTCCGTCACCGCGCGTCAAACTTTCGTGGACGCGGCTGGAAATTTGGCGCGGCAGTGGCGGTGGACTGCGTGGGGCCGTGGGTCCGAGGGGCAGGGGGCAGGGCTAGGCAGGGCGGGACAAGCCTCGCCGCTTCCTCGTTGGAGCGGAACCGGCGGCTGTTCCGTCGCTCTGTCTCTGTCGCACTCGTGGGCAGGTCCGCACGGGTGCGAGAGAGACAGAGCGACTTCGGAATCATTCGGCAGTGGTACGGCTCCAGCTATCACGCCACGCTGGAAAACAACGCGCCGTGCATCTGGTCGCAAAAAAGAGTGTTTTTTTCGCGTTTTACAGTGTGTGGTGGAGCGTGCCGCGTCCAGCCAGCGTGCTGCGTGTGTCATCCGACGTGTCGTTGCGTCGCAAGGCCGCTGCGTCAGACTTCCGGACAGCCGGCCTGCTGCAGCCACTTGGAGGCGTGGCGATGTTGCGGAATCGAATCGAATTGGCTGGTTCCTTTTCCAACACAGAACCAGCAGCCAAACAAAGTAAAGCCCCTTCCCCGCTCATTTGGGGCCAAGCCTGGCCGGGCACAGTGGGCCAGAAGACCGGTGGAGGCGGCCGAAACTCTAGACGCGTTTTGAGCTCCAGAGTCGCTAAACGGGACTTGAACCAACGTGTGACCCCACCAATGGATTGCTCTCCGAACGAGGAATCCATTGGTGGGGTCACACGTTCGCTTCGAGCCCTGTTCACCGACTCTGCAGCTCAAAACGCGTCTAGAGTTTTGTCCGCCTCCGCCGGCCTTCTGGCCCACTGTGGCGGGCCGGGCCGGGCCTGCCAGGAAGGGAGTGGACACTGGCTGCACTGGCGTGACGTCAAAGTGCGGCGGCACGATCGGCGCCCTGCCTGCGCTTCGCAGTGCTTCGGTGGCGTGACTACGACTCCCACGTAGGCTATCTGCCGCCACGGCACTGTTGCAGGCCACGCGGCACCACGCGGCACAAAAACAACGGACTAGCCCTAGATGCACGCCGCGGATCACAGCGCTACTGTTAATCGAGTCGCGTGGATGCCTCCCTCCAAGCCGGCGGAGGGCCGAGAGTCGTTTCCGTCGCTCTGTCTCTCTCGCACCAATACGGGACGAGCCGTGAGTGCGAGAGAGACAGAGCGAACGGCTCTCGTAATCAGGCTCGGACTGGCCAGGGCAGACAGGCAGAAAAATCTGCCGGGGCCATTCGGGTTTGGGACCAGTAACGTCACAAAGTTGGTCAAAGAGTCCTAGTATATATAGGACGAAAGTAGCCGTTTTCGCTGATTTTGGGCGGCCACTGCGTCCGATCTAATTGCGGTCAACGGCCTCCCTCGACGCCCTAGTATTCTTAAGACCCTACTCTTTCATGCCCTGTATCGGGAAGACGTTGACCACAACGATTTTGGCTTTGACCGCAACGATTTTCCGACCAAGTTGGTCAAAAAGTGGTTGAATCTCGGAAATTTGCTGATTTTGCTGACTTTGGGTGGCCACTGTGTCCAATCTAGTCGCCGCAAAAGGCCTCCCTCGACGTCCTAGTATTCTTAAGACCCTACTCTTCCATGCCCTGTATTGGGAAGACGTTGACCACAACGATTTTGCCTTTGACCGCAACGATTTTGGGACCAAAGTTGGTCAAAAAGTGGTCGAATCTCGGAAATTTGCTGATTTTGCTGACTTTGGGCGGGCACTGTGTCCAATCTAGTTGCCGTAAAAGGCCTCCCTCGACGCCCTAGTATTCTTAAGACCCTACTCTTCCATGCCCTGTATCGGGAAGGCTATTGACCGCAACTAGTTTGGGAGCGGTAGCCTCACAAAGTTGGTCATGAAGGGCAAAAACATAATGATGATCGGGGGCCTTTTGCGGTCTTATCCGCTGGGGCCTTTTGGGGGCCAGGGCCAGTCCGAGCCTGCTCGTAATCAGCCTGCAGGGCTAAAGCCAACCACGTGCTGGCTCCCATGGACCGGCCGGTGCTGCGCGCGGAATTCATCGAGGACTCTCATGCGTTTGATTCAAAGCCCGGTTTGAGGACGCCGGGGCTCCGACTGCACTGCATGGTCCTGTCCACGGAGGGAATCCTTTGGCTAGCCAATAAGAGGACCGCTCTTTGGCGGGAGATGCCAGCCTGGTCTTTGATTGGCTGCCGAGCCAGTCTAATGATGCGCCTGCCGGCCGACAGAGGAAAGCCCCCGGGCGGCACGGCACTGCCAGGCCAGGGCACTGCCAGGCCAGGGCACTGCCAGGCCAGGGCACTGCCAGGCCAGGGCACTGCCAGGCCAGGGCACTGCCAGGCCAGGGCACTGCCAGGCCAGGGCACTGCCAGGCCAGGGCACTGCCAGGCCAGGGCACTGCCAGGCCAGGGCACTGCCAGGCCAGGGCACTGCCAGGCCAAGGCACTGCCATGGCGTGCACAGACCACGTGACGCGATGACCGGGGTACCTGTTGCCGACCGCCCCGGGCCCAGCGCGGCCCAGACTGCCGTCTCTCTCGCACGGCCACGGGACGCGCCTCGAGTGCGAGAGAGACAGAGCGCCGTTCGGACTCGGTCTGCCGTGCCATCCATCAATGGCGGCGACGCGGCGACGCACAGTGGCGTGGCGCACTGCAGCTGCGACGTGGGACTCGAACCCCCGCACAGTGGGCCAGAAGACCGGTGGAGGCGGCCAAAACTCTAGACGCGTTTTGAGCTCTAAAGTCGCTAAATGGGACTCGAACCGAACGTGTGACCCCACTAATGGATTGCTCTCTGAACGAGGAATCCATTGGTGGGGTCACACGTTCGCTTCGAGCCCTGTTCACCGACTCTGGAGCTCAAAACGCGTCTAGAGTTTTGGCCGCCTCCACCCGTCTTCTGGCCCACTGTGCCCCGGCCTGCCGTCCTTTTCGTCGCTGTCTCTCTCGCACTCGCAGGGCGCCGCGTGTGCGTGCAAGAGGGACAGAGCGACTGCCTGCTGGGTGCTAATACTTTTCGCAGACAGAGACGGATCTGCAGACTGAATCCGAGAGTCGTTTTCGTCGCGCTCTCCCTCTTGCACTCGTAGGGCGTCTCGCACGAGCGCGAGAGAGACAGAGCGACGAAAACGACTCTCGGAGCCAGTCCGTGTGTGGAGCGCGTCAAGCACTGCGCCGGGCTGAAGGCTGCTGCGCGGGGCTGCGCTAGGCGTTGCGTAAGGTAATTGCACTCCACTGGAAGGTGAACAGACGCTATTTGCAGTGGAGCGGCTCCAGGCGGGTCTCGGCGCTTCGTCAGCCTTGGTCGTCGCTCTGTCTCTGTCGCACTCATGGGCCGTTCCCTATAGGTGCGAGAGAGACAGAGCGACGAAACGGTCCTACGGAGAGAGGCGGCTGCGCTTCCATCCAGCAACCGGACAAATCCAGCCTGGCAAGGGCGCCGGAAGTGGGGTGCGGGGGGGGCGACTTGACCCCCCCAAAATCTGGTGGGGGGGGCATCGCCCCCCCCACTTTCAGACACAAAAGTGCCATTTTGAGCTCGAAATAGAGAGAAAAATATAGCAAAGTCGCAAATTCTTTGATTTTCGGCTTCTTGCTCGCTTCGCTCGCAGGTTTTCTTAATTTTCCTCCATTATTTTGCCGTTTGGCTCGCTTCGCCCACCAATAAAGCGTGTGATTATGCTCTAAAAATGGCAAAAGTTGTGTTAAAGTCTAGAATTGTATGAATTTTCGCTTTAAGCTCGCTTCGCTCGCTGGATTTGGAACACTATTAGAGAAGTCTAAACCGTATTGGGTGTTGCCCCTTAACGGTAGGCAACACAACAATTTTTCATAAAAATTTCGCCCCCCCCACCAGAAAGTACTTCCGGCGGCCCTGCAGCCTGGCCCGCTCCTCGGCAACGTGTTGACCGGCTCCAATCGTAGCGCGGTTCGCGAGGCGTGGACTCTATTGAGTTGCGTGGTCACAAGATTCAGGGCCAACATTTCGGATCATGACACGTTTTGCCTGCTGAAGGCTCGTTGCCTACACGCGGAGGGGGCTTATGACCACCATGTCCCTCCCCCTCTGGAGTCGCCACTGTGACGCGTGTTCAAACATCAAGGAAAGTAAGACTTTCGGGCCGCCAGAGCAGGAGTCGGCAGCATTCCCACCAACCTCGACCAGTCCAGTCCAGCCACCTCCCGGACGGCGTGGAAGTTCCCGAAGACTGCTGTTCTGGGCCGGCGCCAAAAATCCGAGAGAAAACAAGAAAAACAGAAAGAGGCACTAATTGTAGGCGAGCTGTACCGGCCGAGCCGTGGAGCGCTGCGGAGTCGATGGTGGCGGAGGGAAGGGAAGTGCCCTGTTCGCCCTGCAGACTGCAGGCACACCCCACAGTGGGCCAGAAGGCCGGTGGAGACGAAAACCCCGCACGCGTTTTGAGCTCCAGAGTCGCTAAACGGGACTCGAACCGAACGTGTGACCCCACCAATGGATTGCTCTTCGAACGAGGAATCCATTGGTGGTGTCACACGGTCGGTTCGGGCCCTGTTTAGCTCAAAACGCGTCTCGAGTTTTGGCCGCGCCCACCGGTCTTCTGGCCCACTGTGCACCCCAAGTTCCCACAGACTCTCGTGACTATCTCGTGTAACGTCAAACACGGCCGATGTGGCCCGCCGCGCCGATACACCGATACAGAAGTAAGTCACCGAAGCAGCGACAACAAGAGCGGGGCCTTTGTCTCACTTTTACTTCCTTTTGATTTCAACAAAACAACAACAATAATAATAGCGAAACTTACAGCTCGACGCTCAAAGTAATCCAAAACTCGGCGGGTGCGATCAGCTCCGATCCATATCCACAGATCACAACGCAATGCACGCTACACTGTCACTTTCACTCTATTTCGTTGTTGGTTTTCTTTCTTTCGACACGAAATGAATCAAGCACCGTTTTATCGCGGTCTGCCGGAAGCGCTGGTCCAGCCCAGCCGCGCACGCGACACGCCAAGAGACACGGCAGCGGCAGCGCGAGTGTCTCCGCCGGAGCATCGAAACCGTCTGCACTGTAAACACGGCAAGCAGCAGACGCCGCGCGCCGCGCCACGCAGCGACTGGCGGGGCACGCCTGGCACGCCGAGGCGACAGGAGAGGGGGAGGGGGCGGCGAGGTGCTCGGAAGGCTCGGAGCGACGGGACGGACGGGACGTGAAGACGTGAACGTGGCGGAGAAAGGCGGACCGCAGACGGCCCGACAGACAGACAGACAGACAGACAGACAGACAGACAGCCGGTCTGACAGACGGATAGACGGACTGACAGACAGACAGACAAGCTGACAGACTGACAGACAGACGGACGGACGGACGGACAGACAGGCGGACGGGCGAGGCAGGTGATGTGCCGGTACCGGTTCGACGTGCTGGCTGTGCTGGCGGTGCACAGTGGACCAGAAGACCGGTGGAGGTGGCCAAAACTCTAGACGCGTTCTGAGCTCCAGACTCCAGAGTCGCTAAACAGGACTCGAAGCGAACGTGTGACCCCACCAATGGATTCCTCGTTCGGAGAGCAATCCATTGGTGGGGTCACACGAACGTTTCGATGTGCTATTTAGCGACTCTGGAGCTCAAAACGCGTCTGGAGTTTTGGCCGCTGCGCCGGTCTTCTGGCCCACTGTGTGCTGGCTCCACTGCCGCTCACCGCCCATGTCCAGCTGCCCCAGCTGCCTGCATTCCCGGCCAAACGGGCCGAACGCACGGATCTGCATCATGAACCCGTGCGACCCCGGCCCAGGCGGCTCGTGCCGTCTCTCTCGCTCTCGTGCGGGTCAGCCGTGGGTCCTGTGGGTGCGAGAGAGAGAGAGGAGAGAGAGGAGGGAGAGAGAGAGAGAGAGAGAGAGAGAGAGAGAGAGAGAGAGAGAGAGAGAGAGAGAGAGAGAGAGAGGCGGAGTGGCTGGGAAGCGTGGCGGACTCGGCGGAGCGCCCGAAGGTAGGCAGCCCATCGTGCGGCGAAGCGGCCCGGGCGGCCCGAGCGCACGGCGGCCTCCAGCCAGCCAGCACACTGCTAGAGCACGCGCCTGCGGACAGAAAAACAGGCGCGTTCCGCGCATTAGTGACCGGCAGGCTTTTACCTCTATCGGTTGCAGTCGCGCTGCGCTGGCAAGACTCCCGGCTCACAGTGGGCCAGAAGACCGGAGGAGGCGGCCAAAACTCCCGACGCGTTTTGAGCTCCAGAGTCGCTAAATGGGACTCGGACCGAACGTGTGACCCCACCAATGGATTGCTCTCCGAACGAGGAATCCATTGGTGGGGTCACACGTTCGGTTCGAGCCCAATTGAGCGACTCTGGAGCTCAAAACGCGTCTAGAATTTTGGCCGCCTCCACCGGTCTTCTGGCCCACTGTGCGGCTATGACCTCGGGGAAAAAAGACGCCGCGGGCCGCGCGCTAGTTTTCCGTTGCTGTTCCTCAGGAAGGAACTGGTTGTCTCGCTGTATTTTCGCGGCGGCGGGTCGGCGCGGGGCAGGTAAGACGGTATGAGGAATCGCTTCCGATACTTTGCGCCGGGACTACGATAAATCCCGCTCCCCCGCCGCCCCTCGAGGCCCCGCCCCACCCCGCCGCGGCCCGCCCCGCTCCGCCCCGCCCCGCCTTGACCAGCACCCCTACTTACCCCCACCCCCGCGGCGGCCCGCGGCGGCCCGCGCCGCACTCGGCCCGTGCGTAGCGTGATCCACACCAATAAACTAACTTGTTTATTCCATACCATTTTTCCTGAGTGCACTTTTCTGCGCCTCGCCTCGCCCGGGGGCCGCGCGCCGTGGTGGCGTGGCGTGGCGTGGCGTGGCGGGGCCCGGCCGCCTCCACAGACCGCAGCCCCCGGGCGCGCGCTGGCGCCGCACCGCTAGGCACCGCCACCAGGCACCGCCACTAGGACCCCCTGGGGGGCCACCTCGGCCACCTGGCGGCCGCCGGAGTGGCAGCACTCCCTCACGCCCCGCGGCGGCTAGCGGCCGGGCCGGCCGGGCCGACTAGTCTAGATCGGGGCGATCAGCCTCCAAGTGGCGAACGACCCTCCGATTGCCGGCGGCGGCTTGCCGGGGCTAGCCCAGCAGGCCGACTCCGGACGGCGCTCTGTCTCTCTCGCACCCGCACGGCGCGCCGCGTGAGTGCGAGCGAGAAAGACCGCCATTCGGAATCAGCCGGTCTGCCTAAGCGCAGAACGCTAACGGCGCCCCGCCGGCCTGAAGACTGATGCCGAGAGTCGTTTTCGTCGCTCTGTCTCTCTCGCACCCGTGCGGGACGCGCCATGAGTGCGAGAGAGACAGAGCGGCGAAAAGGACTCTGCTGACTCAGCTAGACTCAGCAGGCCGCACCGCTGAGCGTGGCCGAGGCCGCTGTGTTGGTCCAAAGTGGTCTAAAGCGCAAGTCAACTTAGCCCGGCCAGGCCGAGGCCAGGCCCTCCCCACGGCGGCGACCCGGCCGCGGACTGGCGGCCGGGGCGGCCACGCGAGCAGGGGATAATTGCTTGAGCCAGGGACACTTGTTTGCACACCCCTGCTGCGCTTTGAGCTTTGTGTCGACTCTGCAGAGGAGGGGACCCCAGTGAGCAACGCAGCAGAAGTAAGGCCCCGCCGCTCCAGCGAGAGACTCCAGCGAGGGGTTCCAGCGAGGGGTTCCAGCGAGGGGTTCCAGCGAGAGGTTCCAGCGAGGGCCAAGGGGTACCCAACTCAAGATAATCATTGCACGTCTAGTTGGTAATCAGTGAAATAATCAACATCATCCAATGAAATGACAATCATACTTTCGGGGATTCAATCACTTGACCATTTTTGCGAGACCACTGCTCCCAAACTATCAGCGGTCAAAGCCTCCCCGAGGCGGGGCATGAAAGAGTAGGGTCTTCAGAATAGTAAGGCGTCGAGGAAGGCCTTTGACCGCAACTAAATTGGATGCAGTGACCGCTCAAAGTCAGCAAAAACGGTAATTTTCTTAAATTCATTCACTGTTTGACTATTTTTGCGAGACCACTGCTCCCAAATTATCAGCGGTCAAAGCCTTCCCGAGGCGGGGCATGAAAGAGTAGGGTCTTCAGAATAGTAAGGCGTCGAGGAAGGTCTTTGACCGCAACTAAATTGGATGCAGTGACCGCTCAAAGTCAGCAAAAACGGTAATTTTCTAAAATTCATTCACTGTTTGACTATTTTTGCGAGACCACTGCTCCCAAATTATCAGCGGTCAAAGCCTTCCCGAGGCGGGGCATGAAAGAGTAGGGTCTTCAGAATAGTAAGGCGTCGAGGAAGGTCTTTGACCGCAACTAAATTTGACGCAGTGGCTGCCCAAAGTCACCAATATTGAATTTCCGACACTTTAACAGCTTTCCGAGGTCAGCGCTCAAATAATCCCCAATATTTCCCAATAACCAACATAATAACCTCCTATAATCAGTGATAAATAATAAAATAATCAAAAGAAACCACATGTAATCATACTCTAAATATAATCAGTGTACATGAAAATCTATAGTTGGTTACCCCTTGGCGAGGGCTTCCTACGACAGTCTCCAACGATGGCACGGGTTCTCTCCTCGCGGTGCGACTGAACCAACTTTCCGCCCGCGGCCTCGAGACTCGGAGGTCAGTCTCAAGACCCGTTACGCAAAATTTGAGGCAGCGAAACTGAGGAAGGAGCAGGGAATGCGAAAAGAGCCGAGGGAATGACGGATTGGACTTGTGTTTGTCTGCGCGCCACTTGACTCGAGAGCGGTAAGCCCGGACCGTCGTGGCGGGGCTGGCAGGGCTGGCGGGGACAGGGGGGGGGGTTCAGGCGCCTCCTTGGGGCAGCGCGCTCCTTGCCCCCAACATGGCTATACCGGCCAGCGATCCAGCAAACATCCCCGACGGGGGTGGGGCAGGCGGAGCAGGCGGGGTGTATTGCCAAACGATGTTGTTTGCTGTGCGGAGTCAACAATCCTTAAGGCCTGCGGGTACCGCCACGCCCGGCCGGCCCGGCCCCGCCGCGCAAGGGCCAGGGCCGGGGCAGGGCTAAGCGCGTAGGGCTATGTCCTGTGTGGACAGCGCGCCGGGGTCGTCGGGTGGGCCTGGGTTCGAATACCGGGCCCTTTCGCCCTCTTTTCGGGCGGGGGGCCGGACCGCCGCGGGCCCTTTGCGCCCCGCGTGGCTCTGCGTGGCGCTGCGTGGCGCCACGGGCCGCCACGGGTTGGCCAAATCAAAGGCGGCTCGACGGCCCGGCGGCAAGGCGGGCCGCGCCAATCCAGGCCGCCCTCCGCCGCCTTCCGGCCCGCCCCACCCCGCCCCACCCCGCCCCGCCCCGCCCCGCCCCACCCCGCCCCGCCCCACCCCGCCCCGCCCCACCCCGCCCCGCCCCACCCCGCCCCGCCCCGCCGGGCTGATTGAAGGGCCGATATGTGGAGAGGCTGCGCCGGAAAGCTGCCAAGGCTGCCAATTGTGGCGATGATTCGCCCGCGCAGGGCTTAGGGCTGCGCACAGTGGGCCAGAAGACCGGCGGAGGCGGCCGAAATTCTTGACGCGTTTTGAGCTCCACAGTCGCTAGACAGGACTCGAACCGAACGTGTGACCCCACCAATGGATTGCTCTCCGAACGAGGAATCCATTGGTGGGGTCACACGTTCGGTTCGAGTGCTGTGAGCGTATCTGGAGCCGCCCTTGCCGGCCGCTCCGGCGGGGACTCGAAGCCGGGGCCCGGTGGCCTGGCGGCCTCATCTCATCCCGCGAGGCCCGTGGCCAGGTCCGCCGATCGCGAATTTAAAGAGGTCGCCCCATCGCAGTGGCCGCGTCCTCCTCTGCATGCGGTACGTCAGGCGGTATGTCTGTGCCGCTGTGCCGCTCCTCCTCGGCCTCCTATCGCCGCCGGCGTCCTGCACGCCCCGCCCCGCCCCGCCCCGCCCGCCCCGCCCCGCCCCCGGGGCAGATCCTACATGGCGACGGCCTCCCCGCCTCCCCGCCGCCATCGCTTCGTAAACTTATTTCACCTTGTGCCCCTTGTTTGCGCTCCAAACAGAATACTAAAAACACGGCTGCATCAATACTGCAGGCTGTCCCGCCCGCGCTCTCGCGCTACGAGAGTCCGCGTTTTCGCGCGTTTTCGTCGCTCCGTCTCTCTCGCACTCACGGGGCGCCCCGTGTAGGTGCGAGCGAGACGGAGCGACGCGAACGACTCTCGGAGTCAGTCTGCAGTGTAACCACGCGTCCCTCCGCACGTCGCGGCCCCGCCCGCCCCGCCTCGCGCGGAGCGTGTACGCCGGAAATCAGCGGAGTTGCATAGCTGTCGTGCCCCCCCCCTCCCCACCCCCCCTCAATCAGGCCGGCTGTAATCGATATTGTTTCCGGATGAGGCGAGGGAAAAAGTTTTGGCCGAAGTAATAAAGGGAGAGGATGAGTTGCAACGGGAGGAGCAGCCCATACGGAAAAGGGGGGTGGAGGAAGGGGGAAGGCGGCAGGGGGCGGAGGAAGGGGGGGGTCCATAATGGGGGGACACGGCGGCCCACGGAAGCGGCCTCGGTGCCTCTCAATATGCAGGATACATACATTTGCATGGCGTGGGGCGCGGCGACGTCAGCCGTCACTAAGAAAGGGGATCGCCTGCAAAAAAGAAGTCGAAAAGAAAAATTGAAAAAAGAAACGCGTTTCGCGTCGTCTTGGCACGCCGCTTGGCGCTGTTGATTGGCCGACGTACGTCTCACAGTGGGCTAGAGGACCGGTGGAGGCGGCCAAAACTCTAGACGCGTTTCGACCCCCAGAGTCGCTAAATGGGACTCGAACCGAACGTGTGACCCCACCAATGGATAGCTCTCCGAACGAGGAATCCATTGGTGGGGTCACACGTTCGGTTCGAGTCCTGTTTAGCGACTCTGGAGCTCAAAACGCGTCTCCCGCGACAGCGAGAGAGACAGAGCGACGGAAGCGGGCTGTACTTCGGAATCAGCCGACCGGCCGACTAGGCGCCGCCAAGGTAATGTGTGCATATTCGTCCAACTTTGGCAGTCGGGGCATCAGGCCGCCGCCGCCCGGCCGCCCCCGGCCGCCCCCGGCCGCCCCCCGCCTGCAGGTCTGGGAGTGAAAAAGTTTGTGATGGGCGGAAAGTCTTCCGCGGCGCCTGCACGACGCCCCCGCGACGCCCCGCGACGGGCGCAACAGTTCGCGTTCCTTAGTTTACACCAGATGATGAAGGTGCACCGAAAAAAAAAACAGAGAGGAGCAGGACGGGAGACAGATTTAAACGGCGAGGCGGGGTGACTCTATCGCGAGGAGAGACAGCTTGGTGGGGAAGAGGGCGTTTAGCGAATCAACGAGAGACTTCGCGGACGGGGGAAGGGGTGGGGGAGGAGGGCAGTGGCTGGGCGACGTCTGAGTGGGCGTGGGTGAGCGTGTGGGCGTTGAATGGTGTGAATAGGAGTGCGCGGGTGGGCATGAACGGGACATTGTTCAAGGGGAAGGCATGCGAACGGTGTGCTTCCAGTCGGTGGGCGCGAACGCGTGAACGTGAGTGAGTGAACGCGGTGGCGGCTGAACGGGTGCCTGAACGGGTGGGTGGCAAAATATTGAGAAAGGGGCGCGCAAGACGCGGCGGGGCGGCGGGGTGGGTGGCGTCGCTGGCGGTGGCGGGGCGGGGCGGGGCGGGCCTCCGGCGTGGTGGGGCGTCGGCGTCGGCCGGGCCCGAGGCCCCAGTACTGTTCGCGCGTTGCTCTGCGTCGGTCCGGTCGCCCCGTGTCCCCGGCCTCGCCTACGCCGCTCGTTCTCCTCGTCGTGCCGCGTCGCCGCGTCGCGTTCACGGTGTAGTGCCGCGCCGCCGCGCCGCAGCCACCCCTCGGGTCGGGCCCCGCCGCGCCGCCCCTCGCGCCACCCTCGCGCTGCCGGTGACGTGCGTGCGTGTGCGTGCGCAAGAGTGATGTAATTACACAAATTTAACGACGTGGCTGTGTGTTTGTGAGAGTGGGGAGCTACAGGCCGGCCCAGCCAGGTCGAGCCGAGAAACACCCGGTCGCGCCACTGCGAGCCACGGTCAGCCGCTGGAGGTGTCTGTCTGCGCCCTCCAGGACGAACAGGTAGGCATCCGGCCACCGCTGGAGCCAGCTGGAGGCGGCTGGAGCGGGCAGCCCCATGGACCAAACAGTGCAGCTGCCCCAACTTCCGTTGTCTCAACCTAGTCCCGCAGAGAGACGCGGAAAACTCGCGCCAAAAATGTTGGAAGCGGGAAAACTTGATAGCTTGCCTGCCCAGGCGTGGAGTGGTTCGAGCCAGGCCTTGAGGCAGGCCCTGCGGAGCGGCAGAGGGTCCCGTGTGTCCCTCCGGCTGGCTCGCCAGGCTGTGCCGTACGGGGGCGTCCACGACGTCCGGGACCATCCGGGACCGAGGCCCGCGCGGGGCCGGTGTGAGGTTATAGATCCACCCACCCTGGAAAAAGCACCGGGGGTGACTTTACCACGGGATAAAACTACCCCCCTAGGCTGATTCCTGAGGGGGGTGGTTTCAACCCGTGGTGAAGTCACCCCCCTGATCCGTGTAGGGAGTGGTTTTATCCCGTGGTAGAACCACCCCCCTAGCTGGCTTAGAGGGGTGCATTTATCACGGGATAGAACCACCGGGGGGTGGTTTCATCCCGTGATAAAAGCACCCCCCCTGAAAATGGTGGGTCATTTCATCTCGTGATGAAACAACCCCCCATATTTCGCATATTTTACGGGAGAGCGTCCCGGTCATCTTTACGCTTTTTTTCGTCTCCACAAGACTGTACACCCAAAATCGGGGCGCATACTTGAAAGCTTGCAAACGAAAGTGCTTTGGAAACGTAATATTCACCAGCTTTGTATTGCAAACACCTTCGCGATTTTTTGTTTGCATTCCACACACTAAATTACTATGAAGATTTTTCTGCGCGCCGATGCACGAAATTAAACATGCACTTCGTAACGCACGAATTTGTGCGCGACAATGCACGATTTTCTGCATACTCACGCACGAAATCGTTTCTTGTCGCGCACAAATTCGTGCGTTACGAAGTGCATGTTTAATTTCGTGCATTGGCGCGCAGAAAAAACTACATAGTAATTAAGTGTGAGGCTTTCGTTTTACCGTGTGGCGAGAAGTGCTGTCAAAACCCGTCAATATGCAAATTTGGGGGTGGTTTCATCCCGTGATAAAGTAACTCCCCGTCTTTGGGGGTTGGTTTTATCCCGTGATAGATGCACCCCCCTGAGCCAGCTAGGGGGGTGGTTCTACCACGGGATAGAACCACTCCCCAGGACCAGCAGGGGGGTGACTTTACCTCGGTATAAAACCACCCCTTCTCAGCAGTCAGCCAAGGGCGGTGGTTTTATCCCGCGGTAAAGTCACCCCCGGTTCTTTTGCCGGGGGGGGGTGGATCTATTGCCGTACACCGGCATTGGAATGCGAGAATTAGCAGCAGAGCCCAGCCAGGCCTAGCCAGTTAGTATGAACAGTGCTCTCTCTCTCTCTCTCTCTCTCTCTCTCTCTCTCTCTCTCTCTCTCTCTCTCTCGCACCCCTACGGGACGCCGCGCGAGAGCGAGAGAGACGGAGCGATAGGCCAGCTCAAAGGGCAGCGCCGGGGGCCGCAGGGCCTTTGTGGCGGCCAAGAAAGCCGCACGGGTCGACCGTGCCGCGGCGAACCGCCCTGCCGGAACTTTGCATAGTCCATGAACGCATCCCACACATCCCCACCTGCGCGGCCAATTACTTACTGCCAGTGTACGCCCACGTCGCTAATCCCTCGACAAGCCGACTCGATTCCCAGTGTGTCGTCTCTCTCGCACTCCTGTGCGGAGGAGCGACGAAACGCTCAAGTGTGGAATCCTCCAGCAGTCCGCTCCAAGACCGCGATGACTTTGCGTCTCCACTGACATGTCTCCGTCTCGAGAAAGTAATGGAAAGGATAACTTACATTTAAAAATGAATTTTGAATCTAAGAAATCCCCGGTAAACTCGTGTGTACCTAGCCCTTGGCGATATAAGCACAGATGAGTTATAAGCACAGATAATCGCAAAATAATTTATGTTTGCGCACTCCGCCGTCCTCTGGTGTCACTGAACCAACGGATTTCGAGTCGAGCGACCACCCTGGGGGCAAAGAGGACATGAGCCCCGTTTGAGCCGCCGGTGTGGTCGGGGGCCTAACCTGAGCCCCGACTTGGGTTCAACCAAGTCCTGGGGGTCAAATCAAGTTCAGGCTGGGCTCGGTTAGGCCCAGATCGGGTCTAAGGTCGTCAGGGCTCAACCGAGACGGGGACGCACAGTGGGCCAGAGGACCGGTAGAGGTGGCCAAAATCCCGGACGCGTTTTGAGCTCCAGAGTCGCTAAATGGGACTCGAACCGAACGTGTGACCCCACCAATGGATTGCTCTCCGAACGAGGAATCCATTGGTGGGGTCACACGCTCGGTTCGAGTCCTGCTTAGCGACTCTGCTGCTCAAAACGCGTCTAGAGTTTTGTCCGCCTCCGCCGGTCTTCTGGCCCACTGTGCGCGTTCCCCAGAAGGAACGGCGGAATGCGGCGAGTGCGGACGGCTTTACTGGAAACAAGGCGACAAAAACGGTCCGGACTGGACTGCCGGACTGAGCACAAATGAGGCTCAGGGCGGGGCGGGGCCCCACACCCCTGGCGGCCGGCCAAAGAGATAGCCATCGCAGTTGCGCGCAGTGCCGCACAGTGCAGTCGGTAATGTGTATGAACTCACCGCCGGCACGACGAATGAATGCAGCGTGGACCTTGCTGATGAACCCGGTCACCTCTCAAGCTCTGTGACCTCAGGGCGACAGAACCCTCCTCAGTGGGAAGAGTTTTGGCCGCCTCCACCGGTCTTCTGGCCGCTTCTGGCCCACTGTGCTCCGCCGCCGTCGCTCTGTCTCTCTCGCACCCACGGGCCGTCCCCCGTATGTGCGAGAGAGACAGCCTTTGTGACTGGCTGGGCTGGCGCCTCGATGGCGACACAGAGACCCAAAGGGCGAGGGGCCGTCACCGCCATGGCGCGCCAAGCCGAGTCACCTTGGGCGAGGCCTAGCCGGGCCGAACAGGCCTTCCCCTTCAAACGCCATCCATTCCCCGGCCACATCGACCATCGACCGGGAAAAATCCCGCCCCGCCCCGGCACCAGACTGAGAGTCAGTTTCGTCACTCTGTCTCTCTCGCACTCATGGGGCGTGCCGTATGGGTGCGAGAGAGACAGAGCGACGGCTATCAGTCTGCAGCTCCCGCCGGCTTTCGCGGTGTGGTGGATTACCGGCGCGGGCTCGCGAGTTCCAGTTCGGGCTGGCCGGGCCGAGGGCTGGGCCCCACAGTGGGCCAGAAGGCCGGCGCCGGCGGCCTAAACACTAGACGCGTTTTGAGCTCCAGAGTCGTTACGCAGGACTCGAATCGAACGTGTGACCCCACCAATGGATTCCTCGTTCGGAGAGCAATCCATTGGTGGGGTCACAAGTTCGATTCGAGTCCCATTTAGCGACTCTGCAGCTCAAAACGTGTCTAAAGTTTCGGCCGCCTCCACCGGTCTTCTGGCCCACTGTGGGCCGAGGGCCGCCGCCACCTGCAGTCTCACTCCGAAGAGTCGTCGCTCTGTCTCTGTCGCACTCACGCGGCGTCCCGCAGGGGTGCGACGGAGACAAAGCGGTCCCTTTGGCGTTGTAACCTAGGCCAGCCGGGCCGGCCGGAAATTCGCCCGGAAAAAGCTTGTCAGGCCGTATTAGCGCCCAGGGCCCCGCGTTTCCGAGCGTATCGCGCCGCGGGTAGTACGTGTCGCGGGATCGATCCCAGCCACCTGCCGCGCGTTTAGTCCTGGACACACACACATACACACACACACAGAGGCACGCGTCACCAATACGACCGGGACATGATAATCAGCGCGTGGTACGGCGTGTTAACTAAGTCCCAAAACGATTCCACTTCCCTGTAAAAAAAAAAAACGTAGAAAAAGAGGAACGTCGCTGCAGAGCGTCGTCTGCTTCTGTTTTTCACCTCCATCACCACGCGCGCCTAGACGCTGCTCGCCAAATTGTCACGAGATGTTCTCCCCCCCCTCCCCTTCCCAGAATGGACAGCACTCCATGCCACTCAGCGGGGGGCCGAGGCGTCGGAAGATTGGAAACTGTCAGCGAATCGAAGTACAAAAAAAAAATTGGGCCTAAACTGGGGGTGATAATGGAATGACAGCTGGCTGTAGCTTTGCTCGGTAAAACAGCGTGTGAAAAAAGGAGATAGCCGAAAGGAAGGGAGAGGGAGGGATAAAAAAGACCTTGAAAATGTGTGGTGGGGGAGCCGACATGAAGTGAGGGCGAAACCCGAGGAGGGGATGAAGTTACTGGTCCCCTACATTTACCCCCTCCACGTCTACCCTTTACCTTTCGAGGCGGCGCTCTGCCGCGCTCTCTCGCCCAACAAGCAATTTCGCATACCTCTTTTTGCCCGGCATTCCTCACACGGAACATGATTAAAAATGTCTCAACTCGCGCGGAGCGCACGTCGTCCTGGCAGTGGACCGGAATGACACACACCGACTTCAAAATCCCCACCCAGAAAAAATGGTTTCTTGATTTTTAATTTCGTGTTTTTTTTTTAGAAAAAAAAAAGGTCTTGACAAAAAGCAATTTTTCTTCATACCATACTAGAAAAGTTTGGATCAAAAACAATTTTCTGAAAAAAAAAGAAAAACAATAAAACAAACAAACAAACAAAAAAAACAAGAAAAAGTAAGCATTTTCTTGTTCCAAGAAGTCTGTTTTTTTGGGTACAAAGCGAAAGAAAAGTAGAAAAATCTTCGAAAAGAAAGCGAAAGTAAGGATTTCACGAGGTGAACGCAGAACCCTCGATTAATGCCCGACTCTCTCGCGTATTGAAGGGCGAGAAACAGACCGATGGCTAAATTAGGACTTGTTTTCCTCGAGCCGGCCCTCCATAACCTTAAAGCGCCCTTCAGCACGGAGCCAGCGATCGACTACTGCCCGGCCGGCGACGGTCCGCCGTGACCCTGGACTGCCCCTCGACTGCCTGGAGGTGAAAAAGAGCAAAAAACGGGCTCGCCACGCAAAGCCCCGCAGCCCTGCGCAGAACGGCGCACCGCGCCCTGCCGTGCCACTCCGTGCCGCGCAGGGCTTCGTGTCACCACCCTGTATACAGTGCCGGGGCGCGATTCCGCGCCGAATTATTATTTTCCGTGCAGGAGAGTGCTTGTTGTAGCCAGCCGCGGTCAAAGTGAATAGGGAAAGCAATAAAAACAAGCAAAGAAAAGAGGACGGAAAAAACATAAATAGAATCAGGCCAAACCAAACAACAATGCTTGACGCTTTTCTCGCCTAGCGGTGTGCGCGTGTGTATGTATGTGTATATGTATGTATGTGTGTGTGTGTGCGCGCGCGTGTGTGTGTGGGGGGGGGGGCATTCCTGCATCGTGTCCTCGGCTGAATTTTCCATGTCGTTTGTGCTAACCAACGCGGCGTCGCCTGCCGATGGAAACGGTCGTGCCAATCAGTCATTATGAAGCGCGTCGTGTTGTTTCAATCGCCACACTTCACTTCAGACAAAAAAAAAAAAACTAAATAAAAAACCGCAAAAAAAATAAATGAAAAAAACCCGCAAAACAAAATAGAAAATTAGTCTTGTTTGAAATTACGAATTTTACCAGTTTTTTGTTTGTTTTGTTTTCGTACACTGAGAATGAAAAAGTCATGATCATCACCCAATTTTGGGCGAGGAAGGGTGCATCAGCTACCTACATGGCTCCATATAATAATTATGACCCAAATTTGGGTGAGGACGTCGAAAATTTTAGTCATGATCATGACTCTCTCATTCTCAGTGTGTGCGTACGAGCTAACACACATTTCGTGACATTCACTTGAAACTTGCTTTGCAGCGTGCTGTTGATTTCCAGCGTTGGATCGCTTCGCTGCAAGGCCGGCAAGGCCTCAGTCTTTAGGCCTCGGCGGGCGCAGGGCCCAGTCGGCCCAGTGCAATCACAGCAAGACAACACAGCACACTGTTTGTGCGCGCGCAACTATCCCCCTCTCCCTCCCTCCCGCAGGACTGCCGTGGCGTGGCGTGCCGCGCGGTATTCCGTTACAATTCCCCATTCTGGCCGTCAGGGCCGTCCGGGCCGTCCCGCCCAATCATACATTTCTTGTTTGTTTTCGCCCGAAAGGATTGCTATGTGCGCCTCCTCCGGGGAATCAATCCTAGTTGTCGATGTGTGCGCAGCATTCAATACCTGTGTCGTTCTCTCTGTCTTGCAGTGTAGGAGCGTTTGTTTGCGTGTGTGTATGTGTGTGTAAGTGTAGGTGACTGAAGGTGAGTGTAAGCGTGTGTGAGTGTAGGTGAGTGTGAGTGTAAGGGTGTGAGTGTAGGTGTGTGTGTGTGTGTGAGAGAGGGGAGAGAGAGAGAGAGAGAGAGAGAGAGAGAGAGAGAGAGAGAGAGAGAGAGAGAGAGAGAGATAGACAGAGAGAGAGACTGCGGGGACCTAGCCGGAATACATCGATAACCAAAGTTGAACCCGTAATGGCTTTTGTTTCCTAGGTCACACCCACGGGTTTGGGCGGACCATAATGTGCCACTTTTGGCCATCTATTGTGGCCAAACAAAAGCAGGGCGTGCGTGTGTGTGTGAGCGCGCTGTGTAAGTGTTTCCAGTGGGTCGGCCTGCCAAATGACTGGCTCCTTGCCGGCGCTAAGGATGGATCGCGGAGCTCGTATTGCAGCCAGATAGAAATAGAGTCTGCGGCCAAGGGGCCCGTCCCGGGACTTGCATCCGGTGCACACACTGGCGGGTGAAACACTGGGCCAATTCGGCGCGCCGGCTATAAAGGGGTCGTCCACAAATCACGTAACGCGGTCGCTGTCTCGCTCGCACGCATTGGACAATCCATAAAGTTAACGTCACGGGCAGAACTACACCCAAAAAAATGACTTCTTGGATCAAGAAACAATTTTTTTTGTAAAGAAAATTTTTATGCATCCAAACTTTTTTTTTGCACGCAGAAAAATTTTCTTTTGTAGACCTTTTTTTTTCCTCATAAAAACCAAGAAAATTAAAAATCAAGAAACCATTTTTCTGGGTGTATACGGAAATAAATAAATGGAAATTAAGGCATTGTGAAATTGCTTCGTCCTACTATAAAGAAATGCTATCTATTGCGAACGACTTTCATTCGCAATGATCCGGAAGCGATTCTTCGCAGCTTTTAGAACGGCTTCGATCTCGACTTCGATGCTTTTCTAGACTGAATGCACGAGTGCGATAGCCGTTGAAAGTAGTGATGAATGCATCTGTTGCTCTATCAGGTGCACGGCAAGCCAGCTCAATATTGTTCTCCGTCCATGCATTAGCGCCCCCTCCCCTTTTTCGCCGTGCGCCCCGCCGGGCCGCAGACCGTTCGCAGATGAAGCAGCCTTCTGGCGCTGACGCGCGCCGCGCTGACGGGTCGTGGGAGGCTGACAGCTGTCAGCTCGCCGAACACCATTCCGAAGAGTCGCGCGGTCTCCGTCGCACTCGCGGGAGAGAGAGAGAGAGAGAGAGAGAGAGAGAGAGAGAGAGAGAGAGGAGGAGAGAGAGAGAGAGAAAGAGGAGAGAGGAGAGAGAAAGAGGAAAGAGAGAGAGGGAGACAGAGAGGGGAGAGAGAGAGAGAAGAGAGAGAGAAAGAGAGAGGGAGAGAGAGAGAGAGAGAGAGAGAGAGAGAGAGAGAGAGAGAGAGTTTTTTTTTTTTAGTTTTTACAATTGTTTATTGGGGGGATTTTTGTTTACAATAAGGGCCGGGGGGGAAAGAGTCAAAAATGTTATAAAAGCATGCCGTTTAAATGTTTCTTGAGGTGTTTTTGAAAAGTGATGAAGTGCAGTGTTTTACAATTTGTTCGAATTTTTATTTTTAAACAGTTAGCAAAGAAGGTTTTTTTTTTTTTTTTTTTTTTTTTTTTTTTTTTTTTTTTTTTTTTTTTTTTTGTTGAAGTTTTTCTTTTTCATTTTCTTGTTGAAGTTTTTCTTTTTCATTTTCTTGTTGAAGTTCTGGCAGATCTAAATGGCGAGCAGGGCACCATTTATCAGAAATGTTTCTATGAAATTTTCTTCAGTTTTATTTATTGATGCATGGTACTCTTCAAGTAGAAGTCTAAATTTTAATCTTCTTTGAAAGATGATGAGATAGTTTGGAGGTGGGGGAGATGGTTCTTTAATTCTTTTCTGGTATGATCTATAGATGGTGCTCTTGGCTAGAGAGAGAAGAATGTTGGCAAGTCTTGTAGCAGGAGTGATTGGGGAGAAGCCAATTAGTGCTTGTTGAAGGTTGAGTGGGCTGGTGCTTTGGGTGATTTGGAGAATTTTTTCTGAGGTGAAAGACCAAAGCGGCTTTGTTGTCTTGCATTTGAAAATCATGTGAATGATGTTTCCTTCTTCTTCCGGGCACCAAGGACAATGGGGAGAATCTATGATATGCCATGCGTTGAATTTCTTCGGGGTGACTAGGGCATTGTGAAGAAGTCTCCAGGAAATGTCAGAATCTTTTCTTTCAATTGGAGAGTGGTAGATGGAGGACCAGTTGAAATTCTTCCTATACCACTGTGACATTCCATTTACTTCAGGTTTTGTTATCAGCGGCTGAAGACATGCTTGGTACAAAATTTTCTTTCCAGCGGGGAAAATCTTTGGGTTGGCTTGGTCTTGAACGGTGAATTGAAATCTCTGTTCTTCAAAATCTGAGTTTTCTTCTTGACTTCCTTTTTTCTTGCTGTTGATGTAGGTTTTGATTTGCTGGTAATTGATGGAGAGTCTTCTTTGGAGTGACAAGGATAAATTTTGGAAGTTTAGATTTTTCCAGTTGTCATTTTCTTCAAGGAGTTGTTGCATCTTCTTGAATCCAGCTTTTTTCCATTCTGGAATTATCCTGAGTTTCTGTCCGTCTATAAATTTGCTTCCACTTAAAGGCATTTCTCTGATTGTTTCCATGGATAATTTTGTAGAAATTGGTCTTGGATTAATGTTGAGCCATGCATTCAGTAAGCTTTGATAAAAATAATTGAGATTGACAAAATAAGTTTCATCTTTTTCATGACTGAAGAAATGTATGGGAGACAATCCTCCATAAAGTGAGAGGTTGTAACGGTGAAAGAGAGAAGATGCATTTTGGGCGGAAAAATTTTCTTGAATCTTGCTGGCCAGGTTGAGGCGGAGAGAATTAATCTTGGCACTGATGTTGATGAGGTCTTGACCGCCTTTTTCAAGAGGAGAGTAGAGATAGTTTGGGTGGAGCCAGTGTTTTCCCTGCCACACAAAGTCAACCATTGCTTTCTGTGTTTCTTCAACAAATGCTGTGGGTGGGTGCAATACATTTAGAACATGGATTAGAAGTGATCCAACAAGTTGGTTGCATATTATTTTCCTTCCCTGGTAGGAAGTGAGTTGGACAAACTGGGACCACTTTTTTAGAGTTCCTTTGACTTTGGTTGTGAGCATGTTCCAATTTCTTTCTTCATAGTTTTTTTCATTTCCAAAATATACTCCCAGAAATTTTTCTCCTTCATTGTTGCATTGCGATTCAAATGGGGACGACGTTCTTGTTTTCCAGCTTCCACAGAAGAGAACGGAGGATTTTGTGTTGTTAAGTTGTCCTCCTGATTGTTGGCTGTAGATTTGAAAAGCTTCTGCTATTGTTTTGAAGTCTTGATCTGAAGTGATGAATAAGTTGATGTCATCCGCAAAGGCAGTGCCTTTTACAGATAAAATGGAGTTGGGGATTTGGTAACCTCTGAAGTGCACTAGGCTGTACAAGTAACGAAGAAAGGGCTCGATTGATATTATGTACAGAGGCCCTGCCAGTGGGTCGCCTTGTCGGACTCCAGTTTCAAAAAAGAAAGGGGCAAGAAGAGTCGAGGTTATCTTGATGTATCCTTGAGTGCCACTTAGAAGTGATATTATTGCATTGCAGAATTTAGGTCCAAATCCATGCAACTTCAGCAAATGATGTAAATATTGGTGAGAGATTTTATTGAAGGCTTCCGTCTGGTCCAGGCTGAGAACTGCCAGTGGTGAGTTAGAGTTGTTGGAGTGCTTGATGACATTGCGGATGAGATGAAGGTTATCATAAATTGTTCTCTTTGGTACACAATAGCTTTGGTCAGATGACAGTAAGGTTGTCACCACACTTGAAATCCTCTTGCTGTATGTTCTAGATACAATTTTGTAGTCCACATTGATGAGTGCAATGGGCCTCCAGTTCTTGAGTTTCATCCTGTCACCTTTCTTGGGTATTGGTGCAATTACAATTTCTTCATTGATTTTGGAAGTTCTCCGGTTTGTTGAAAATTCTGGATAACCTTGAGAAAGATGTTTTTGATTTGTTCCCAGAAAAATTTATAAAACTCAATGGGAAGTCCATCCATTCCAGGGGCTTTGTTGAGCTTCGCTTCATTTATGGATGTTTTTATTTCTTCTTCTGTGATGGGCTGGTCGCAAAATTCTTGCTCCGCCTGAGAGAGTCTTGGTAAGTTTTGGTAGATGGGGTTGGCTGGGTCAATGGTGGTGGTATTTTTGCTGCTGAAGGATGACTTGTATGCATTTTGTACAAAAGAGAAAATTTCTTTTTTGTCACAAGTAATTTTTCCATTTATTTCCAGTTGATCTATGGCGGCAGAAGGCTTTCCTTGTTTAGCCATTCTGAGGAAGAACTTGGACTGTGTGTTGGCTTCTTTGCAGAAACTAGTTTTCAGATTTTTCAGCTTTTCTGAACTTGTCTGTTGGTAAGCATCTGAAACTTCTCTCTGGCACTCTATTAGCATTTCTTCATCATGTCTTGATAGTTTGTGTTTGGATTCAATGTAATTTATTTGAGCATGGAGTATAGAAAGTTTTTCTTGCTTCTTTTCTTTTAGTTTCTTCATGAATCGCTGAGATGCTAACTTTATTTCTTGCTTCAGGTCATCCCACAAGATTGCAATATTTTGATTTTCTTCAAGAGATTTTTCTTCAAAGTGGGAAAGAATATTGCACACTATTTCTCTATATTCTTGAGATTTGAGAAGATCCGTGTCCAATTTCCAATAAGGTGGATGATACTTCTGCTGGTTGGCGTTGAGATTTACATGGACACTGGAGTGGTCCGAGAAAGATGGTATAATTTTAGTGTTGATGACTAGGTTGAGATCTCTCTTCCTAGTGTACACTCTATCTAGTCTTGACATGGGGTGATTATGGTGAAGACCTCTATAAGTGAACTGTGATTTTCTTGGATTAAAATCTCTCCAGATGTCTGACATGTTGTGTTGCTGGAGTAAAACTTGAAGTTCACGAGCAAGTTCTGTTCTTTTTTCAATGCAGTTTCTTCTGTCTTCTTCTTTTAGGGTGACATTCCAGTCCCCAGCTAAAAAAATTTTTGATTCTTCATTTTGCTTCTCTATGTACAGATGAATTTGCTTGATGACAGTTGAGGCTAGATTATTATCATGAGGCATGTAAACATTTATTAGATGGTACTCTTGATCACTGATTTTAAAATTAAGTGTTTGTAGATAGCCGGGCACTGGATTTTGATGTGACAGTATTACTATTTTTTCGTAAAATTCATTTTTGATTGCGATTGCCACACCTGATGCTGGCTGTACTGGTGGGTTTAGAAGATAATGGAAATTACTCGGATAGGCCAAAATTGTGCCAGGATGAAGGTTGGTTTCTTGCAGCAGGATGATATCACTATTGTTGGTTCTTGAATATTCTTGAAGACTCAGCTGTTTTTGATGGCTTATAAGTCCTTGGGTGTTGAGTGAAAGAATGGAGAGCATTATACAAAATAATGCATGTGAAAGCATTTTTTGAAAAAGTAAAAATCTTGTAGTGGAAAACAAAATGCTATAAAATAGAATGCTTTAAAAATATTTAAATATAACATTTTTAAATGAGACTACTTCTTGTCAGGGACTTTGAGAGCAGCAGTTGCACGCTCTATTCTTCTCTTCAGGTTAAAATCACTACACAGGAGTTCAGCTTTATCAAGATGCTCTATCAGAGCAGTCTTGTCAATGTGATACTGATCAGCAATTTTCTTGGAGTTAGCTTTTCCCCTGCAGTTTATGAGGAAACTGGAGAATTGAAGCTGGGTTTTAATTTGATTATCAAAATCCATTTTCTTCATTATATCTTGAATAGTCTTCTTCTCTTCTTTCTTGTCTTTCTTGGAGAGTTTTATTTCTAAACTGTCACAAGAATCAAAGTCCACATCTGAAATGTCACTTTCACTGCTGTTTTCCACTGAATCATTTTTTGAAAATTTATTTCCTGTGACTTCTTGTTTTTCAGGTGAAAAACCAGCACTCCTCTTCTGGCTCTTGGCTTGACTGTCTCTATTTGAAGCACTTATAGAGATTGGAGATGAGAAATCAAAAAACATAGCTGAGTCTCCTGATGCGTTGAGGCTTGAAGTTTCTTCTGGTGCAACTATAGCTGTGTCAGAGGATTTGTGACGGTTGGTTTCTTGAAGCGATGACTGATGTTGAAGTTGAGAGTTTTCTTGATTTGAAGAACGTTGTTTGGGGATGGGTGAAGCTATGTTGAGAGTTGAGCTCAAAACTGAGGGGGCGTTTTCTTGCTGGCCTGTCTGGCCTTCTTGAGTTGGCTGAACAGTGTGCTGTCTCACTTGCTGGTTGTTGTAGACCGGCATGAAAGTGGTTTGATTGAGAATGCTGGTACTGCCTCGAGGGATGTTTCTTCTTTCTTGAGTAGTCCTGGGGGTGGAGTGGTTGAATAAACGAGCCGCAACAGGTTGTTGGAAGAGGGGAAATTCTCTCTCATGAAGTTCTTTCTTCTTACATTTATCCACATTGTGACCTGGGACCAGACAAAAACTGCAGATAATTTCATCTGTTTCAATGTACAGCATTGACTTACTTCCATCAATCCTGTTTGTAATGGGGATTTTCTTCGGCATTTCAGGGCCATCTCTTGAAGTGATGATGTAGATTGATCTTCGCCAAGACTTGATGTGACGTAGATCTTCATGGGCAGTGGAGACTCGAAGTCTAGATGGGGCTGACACAATTTTTCCATATGGTTGTAGTAGCTGCTTCAGTTCATCGTCTCCCATCTCTGGAGGACAGTTTGAAATGACAAACTTTTTGGCTTCAGTGACATACTTCCTGATTGGAATGTATACGTTTCCAATGGTTACTCCCCCTTCTGTGCACATTTTGTTTACGTACGTTTCATCAGTGAGGTACATGCAGACTCTTCCTCCGCTAAGTCTTGTGGCATAATGGATGTTTTTACCTGAGATTACGTCTGCTACTGCACGAAGGCATTGGTCTTGAAGTACATTGTCAGTGTTTTCTAGAATGATGGCGAATTTCTTTGAAGGTGAGTAAGAATTCGGAGTGGTTCTGTTGTTGTTTACATTCTCAGAGGGAATGCCATTCGTAGGTGATTGTTGACACTGCCGTTTTCGATGTTTTGGTGATCTTGATCGATGTTTTGGCTTCGGGGGTGGTGGTTTTCTTCTGGATCGATGAATTCTTCGGAGTATCCGTAGTGGTTTGGTGAGGATGCAGCAACTTGAGCGAAACTCATGGTGATGTTGAGGTTATGCCAGGCGGGGGCCCGGCGTGGTCCAGTAGTGAATGGAGATTTTTCGTCTCCAGACGAAAGGGGGAGTAAAAATTCTTATCACATCTTGATGATTGATGGAAACATTCACTAATTCACTTTGGGTGGGTCCCAAAAACTAGCAAGAAACTAGTTAAAAAGCTTTAGAAAGCAGGAGCTGCACACGGTCAACTATCAGTGGTCCCCCCGAGAGAGAGAGAGAGAGAGGGGAGAGAGAGAGAGAGAGAGAGAGAGAGAGGGGGAGAGAGAGGGGAGAGAGAGAGAGAGAAGAGGGGAGAAGAAAAATTATTGGGGGGTTTAAGTTCAACAAAGCGGGCCAAAAAGGGGTGTGTGAAAATTTGTCACAAAAAAAAAATGCAGTTTGATGTCTCTTGAGGTATTTATGGTGCATGATGCGTGTTTTACAATTGTTTTTTTTTTTATTTTTTTTTTTAACAATTAACATTTTTTTTAAATAAAGAAAATAAGATGAGAGAGAGAGAGAGAGAGAGAGAAAAGAGAGAGAGAGAGAGAGAGAGAAAGAGAGAGGAAACGAACGACGCGTTTCGGAACGGCTCCGGTGCCGAACCGGCACCGCACTCCGGCGTGCAACGTTCCGGGGGTTGTGGAGCAGCAGGCTGATTCCGTCGCTCTGTCTCTCTCGCACCCACTCGGGGCGCCCCGTGAGTGCGAGAGAGACAGAGCGACGGGGCGAGCAGAGCGAGGAACATGCATGCCGAAGAGAGCGCCGGCCCAATTAGCTGGCAGGCCAGGCCGCCTCGCCGTGTTTCGGAATAAAGGAAATGAAGAGCCGTGGCGAAAAACAACAAAAACAACAAAATGAAATGCGAAAAGGCGCTTTCAAGAACGTGCGTGCGGTTTTGGCAGCGAACCGTGTTGCAGTTTGGGGGGCGTGCTGAGGCGTGGCGCGGCGTGGCGGTACCCTGCAGCTAAACGGGCGGGCCGCGCCACTCCGGGCCGCCAGAACTTTGCTTGTACGCGAAGCAAAGCGAAGCAAAGCGAAGCCAGCAGTTTGGCCGCGCTTGCTAAGGCTCAACCATATTATCGACCTGGCAGTCCAGGCAGTCCTGGCAGTCCCGGCACGCCAGAACAAAACGACAGGGCACTGCCAAGCCATGGCAGGCAATGCCAGGCAATGCCAGGCGAGCCCAACTTGGCGGACACGGAAGCGACATCGGAAAAGCGAGCAAATTCCAAATGGCGACCAGAAGACCGGTGGAAGCGGCCACTACTCTTGACACGTTTTGAGCTCCAGAGTCGCTAAACTGGACTCGACCCGAACGTGTGACCCCACCGATGGATTCCTCGTTCGGAGAGCAATCCATTGGTGGGGTCACACGTTCGGGTCGAGTCCTGCTAAGCGACTCTGCAGCTCAAAACGCGTCTAGAGTTTTGGCCGCCTCCAACGGTCTTCTGGCCAACTGTGGGGCGCGCGTCGTTTCGGACGAACGAAAGACCGGCCTGCCGATAAAGTGCGGTGGACTCGTCGTCGCGTACACTGTAAGGTCGGGGTACTTTATTGCACCTGTTTAATGCACGAGGCTAATGCATTCGTAATGGCGGGGGGGGTACCGGGGAAAGACTCGTCTCTGCGGCTTCGCCACGCCACTGGCTACTCCGAGGCAGAGATGAGAAAAGCGACATGCGGCAACACCAGCCGAGTCAACCCTTGGTGGCGACCCTAGCCGAGCCAAAGCTGCACCCCTGGTGGCAACCCTAGCTGAGTCAAAGCTACACCCCTGGTGGCAACCCTGGCCGAGCCAAAGCTGCACCCCCGGTGGAAACCCTAGCCGTGCCAAAGCTTCACCCCTGGTGGCAACCCTAGTCGGGTCAAAGCTGCACCCCTGGCTCCGCCCCTGGCATCGCGGGGGGCAGAGCCATCAAGCAGCCACCGCCGCAACAAGTGCTGCGTTGCCGCGGCCTGGCTCTGCGCCGCGCCACGCCGCGCCACGCCACGCAGCGCCACGCCACGCCACACTAGCGTGTCCCATTCAGATTTGTACATTATAGGGCCTATGGCGTACTATGGCACACGGTGTGAGCGACGGGGATCAGCGCACAGGCCGCATGAAGTCATGAATAAGTCATGAATACCTACAACGAAGCGAGGCGCCGCGCCGAAGCCGAGCCGAGCCGAGCCGGGGCACGATAATAAGTGACTCTGGTATACGCATCCGGAAGGCGGCCGGGGCACAGTGGGCCAGAAGACCGGTGGAGGCGGACAAAACTCTAAACGCGTTTTGAACTCCAGAGTCACTTAACAGGACTCGAACCGAACGTGTGACCCCACCAATAGATTCCTCGTTTGGAGAGCAATCCATTGGTGGGGTTACACGTTCGGTTCGAGGCCTGTTTAGCGACTCTGGAGCTCAAAACGCGTCTAGAGTTTTGGCCGCCTCCACCGGTCTTCTGGCCCACTGTGCGGGGCGGTGCGGGCGGCGCGTGGCTCCTTCGCGTGAGAGAAAGCTGTCGTGTTCGACGCGAGTAACCGCGCGCCGCGTAACTCGACGACGGCCTCCACGACGTGCTGTACGTCCACGTCGGCGGCAGGGTGGACACCCTATACTGCGCCGGTCGGTGCGTGGACGAGTGGGCCCCCTAGCTTCCCGCTGCGCCCTGTGCCCCGTTACTCGACGACGTGCTGTAGACGTCCACGTCGACGGCAGGGTGGACACTCTAGCGCACCGCGCCGCCGGTCGGTCGGCCCGCGGCCGAGTGGGCCCCCTAGCTTCCTTTTGATGTGGAATTAATCAAGAAATGGATGCGATCGGAAACATATCGGGCGCGGCAAGTGTCTTCGTCTTCCTTGATCCCGTTCTGCCTTCCGCCTTGCAAATTGCTCGGCGAGGCCGGCGGGGCCGCGGCCCTGGCCGTGGAGTGCGCCTCCACTGATAATGAAATGAAACGAAAAAGCCCCGGCCCCTCTCCTCCTTGCCGACACTGCAGACCAATCGCTCTGTCTCTCTCGCACCTTTACGGGACGGGCCTGAGTGCGAGAGAGACGGCCTGCTGCCGGATGACGTAAACGGAATAAAGGAGACACCGCAAGGACCTCGGGGCTGGGGGCGGCAGGGGGCGGCTGGGGGCGGCTGGGGGCGGGGAAGAGGCTGTCTGAGGAGTTTCCGCCTCCAAAGGCCGATCTGGGCAGAGCTACCCAACAAGAGTCAATCGATCTACTTGGCGCTCGCGGACCGAGTCCTTACCAAAGTCTTTAAAAAAGTTCAGAATTTCATACCAAAATTATTTTTAGAAAGTAAGGCATGGTAGAAAAATCTCAACTTCGTCCGAAATGTAGGTGTGGCCAAAGTAACGGGCCGCTTCCCAGATCGGTCTTTGTTGGCAGTGGCTCCACGGACAGGCCTCTTCTGGTGGGTTGGAAACGGGCGCGGCGACGGCGCTCAAAATAACAAAGTTCCACTAGCGACTACTCCTCGGGCCGTCGGGGCCGCCGCACAGTGGGCCAGAAGACCGGTGGAGGCGGCCGAAACTCTACACGCGTTTTGAGCTCTAAAGTCGCTAAACAGGGCTTGAACCGAAGGTGTGACCCCACCAATGGATTCCTCGTTCGAAGAGCAATCCATTGGTGGGGTCACACGTTCGGTTCGAGCCCTGTTTAGCGACTCTGGAGCTCAAAACGCGTCTAGAGTTTTGGCCGCCTCCGCCGGTCTTCTGGCCCACTGTGCGCCGTGCCGTCTGCTCGCCTCATGCCGAGAGTCGTTCCCGTCGCTCTGTCTCTCTCGCGCCTCCACGGGGCGGCCCGCGAGTGCGAGAGAGACAGAGCCTGCTGGACTTTGATGAATTCCTGGACGGCGCCTGCACCGCGGCCTCGGCCTCCCCTTCGCTGTCCGAGGACTACTGGGGGGGGGGGGGGAGGCCATTTGGTGGACGGGCGGGATTGGGGGCGAGAGGAGGGGTTGCATGGAGCAGATATGATGGAGTTGTTGTGGCAGGATTGAACGCAGATTACCAGGTGGGCTGGCGAGGGCTGCGGTGCTGGGGATCGAAGCAGATTATTGACCCCCCCCCTCTCACCTGCCTCGACGCTCGGCAGCTGTGCACCTCAAGCAAGCCGTGTTCATCATCTTCCTGGAGCTTTCCAGCGCCGTAATGCCAACGGGAAACTCGGCAAAGCCGCACATAGTGCACTTTCCTGAAACACGATTTTTCCGCATTTAGATTTTTTGCAGCAGAGTCTTTGAGGTATAAAGATGTAGTCAAATCTCTTCGTGAGACATTTCCAGTGTACCGGGTCTCTAGTTACTTTACAGCAGTTTTTTTGAGCGGTCTTAAAATTTCTCGAGGCTTTTCACCGGCCCGGCGTGCAACTCTGTCCGAGCGACGTTAAAGGTGGCGGGTACCGGGGTGGGGGAGGGGGAGGGGGATGTTTGGGTTGGGGATACATCAGCTGGAGCAAGGTGTGCGGCCGGCCTGCGGGCCACCCTAACCAGGGAAGGGCCGTGGCAGAGCCGTGGCAAGGCCCCACGCCACCCTGCCGAGCCCCGCCGAGCCCTGCGTGGCGCTGTGGGGGTTGCGGTAAGGTCCCTGGGCCTAGCGTGGCGGCCGGGCAGGCCGGGCCGGGCCTGGGCGAAGGGCGTGTGGCACAGTGGGCCAGAGGACCGGCGGAGGCGGCCAAAAGCCCGGACGCGTTTCGAGCTCCAGAGTCGCTAACATGGACTCGAATCGAACGTGTGACCCCACCAATGGATTCCTCGTCCGGAGAGCAATCCATTGGTGGGGTCACACGTTCGGTCCGAGTCCTGTTTAGCGACTCTGGAGCTCAAAACGCGTCTAGAGTTTTGTCCGCCTCCACCGGACTTCTGGCCCACTGTGTGTGGCCCTCGGTGAGGCCGGCCCTTGACGGGTGAGACTTGTCTCGCAGGCGGAGGGCGCCCAGGGAAAAGGGTGCTGCGGTGTTTGCGCTCTGCACAGCCCTGCGGAGCCCCCATTCCCCACTCAGACGTCTGCGTCTGCCCGAAGCAGTCAGGCCGGGCCTCGTCGCATTTTCATCGCGAACCCACAGTGAGCCAGAAGACCGGTGGAGGCGGTCAAAATCCCGGACTCTTTTTGAGCTCCAGAGTCGCTACATACAACCGAAGGTGTGACCTCACCGATGGATTGCCCTCGAAACGAGGAATCCATTGGTTGGTTCACACATTCGGTCCGAGTCCTCTTTTAACGACTCTGGAGCTCAAAATGCGTCTGGAGTTTTGGCCGCTGCATATCAGCAAACATTCACACTGCAAAAAAAATTAACGACATAGAAATGAAAGTCGAGTCAGGCAAGTCGTGCCTCTCGCCTGTCCGAAGAGATGATCCTCGCTGCCGACCCCGGCCCGAGGGACTTCCCCGCTGGACACGGTGACGCCAAGTCGACCTTACTTGCAGTGCCGTCGGGGCGCTGCCGACCCCGGCCCGAGGGACTTCCCCGCTGGACACGGTGACGCCAAGTCGACCTTACTTGCAGTGCCGTCGGGGCTTGGAGTAATACTGTTAGGGAGTCCTAACTAGAGCTGCACCTTTCTGTTTGCCAACGCCCTGAAGGCTTGATTTTCAACTAAGAGACTTTCCCAATAGCTCATGTTGTCACAAAAAGAGTGAGGATTTACGGGATGCAAACAGATTGGAGCTAACCCATACCGTTTCGGAGTTCAGGGCGTTTCTGTGTGTGGCACTAGGTGTCCGGCGAATCGTAGAGAGAGAAAGAGATAGTTTCTGAACTTTGCCACCATATAGCTCCTGACTGGGGCAACTTAGAAGGTTCTGGTTTTGAAAAATGGATTTAGAAGGCGAAGGAGATGGACGGGATGTAATCAGCATCGATGAATTCGGTCGGTTTCATGGAGTGCCTTTCCGACCGGGTGGTTTTCTCTCTCTAGCATTCGTCAGGACAGCTCGGCCCACCGCCGCGCCAGTTAGGACTCCCCACAGTATTACTCCAAGGTCGGGGCGCTGCCGACCCCGGCCCGAGGGACTTCCCCGCTGGACACGGTGACGCCAAGTCGACCTTACTTGCAGTGCCGTCGGGGCGCTGCCGACCCCGGCCCGAGGGACTTCCCCGCTGGACACGGTGACGCCAAGTCGACCTTACTTGCAGTGCCGTCGGGGCGCTGCCGACCCCGGCCCGAGGGACTTCCCCGCTGGACACGGTGACGCCAAGTCGACCTTACTTGCAGTGCCGTCGGGGCGCTGCCGACCCCGGCCCGAGGGACTTCCCCGCTGGACACGGTGACGCCAAGTCGACCTTACTTGCAGTGCCGTCGGGGCGCTGCCGACCCCGGCCCGAGGGACTTCCCCGCTGGACACGGTGACGCCAAGTCGACCTTACTTGCAGTGCCGTCGGGGCGCTGCCGACCCCGGCCCGAGGGACTTCCCCGCTGGACACGGTGACGCCAAGTCGACCTTACTTGCAGTGCCGTCGGGGCGCTGCCGACCCCGGCCCGAGGGACTTCCCCGCTGGACACGGTGACGCCAAGTCGACCTTACTTGCAGTGCCGTCGGGGCGCTGCCGACCCCGGCCCGAGGGACTTCCCCGCTGGACACGGTGACGCCAAGTCGACCTTACTTGCAGTGCCGTCGGGGCGCTGCCGACCCCGGCCCGAGGGACTTCCCCGCTGGACACGGTGACGCCAAGTCGACCTTACTTGCAGTGCCGTCGGGGCGCTGCCGCGCTGCCGGCCAAAAAGTTGCCGTCCAATTTCGACTTTTTGAACTGCCTCCCCCTCAGCTCCCTCGGTTCCGGCTGAGCGCTCATGTATGTACTCTTTTTCTGCGTTCGTCAGTCTCAGTGGACAAACTTCTCAGCCTGTTTCGCCCCGGCGGACGTGGCCCAGCCCGGCTCGGCTCAGCCCGGCTCAGCTCGGCTGCGCTCGGCTCGGCTCGGCCCGGCTTGAAGCAATATTGACAGCGTTTACTGTTTCCCTGCACCGCCAGTGTCTGTCACGCCTCCTCCTCCCCCGTGGCTCCGGGCCTGGCTCCGGGCTGCCCCCCCGGGCCGGACGGAAAAAACTTGCTCGTCACAGCGAGGCAAACACTTCTGCTGGCGCCCCCCAGCCAGTGCGTTGCCCACTCCGCACAGTGGGCCAGAAGACCGGCGGAGGCGGTCAAAACTCTAGACGCGTTTTGAGCTCCAGAGTCGCTAAATGGGACTCGAATCGAACGTGTGCCCCTGCCAATGGCTTGCTCTCCGAACGAGGAATCCATTGGTGGGGACACACGTTCGGTTCGAGTCCTGTTTAGCGACCCTGGAGCTCAAAACGCGTCTAGAGTTTTGTCCGCGTGCGCCGGTCTTCTGGCCCACTGTGCTCCGGGGCGAGACGCGAGCCAGCGGCTCGGAGCGCGCTCCCCGCTTCAAGGAATTATTATTCTCGTTTCGATAACAGTTTCAACGGCCCATTATGGAACAGTATCGCGGCTTTCAAACAAAACAGAAAAAAAAGTCTAAAACACACGAGGAATTTCCATTTTTTTTCTTCTCCCCCCTGCTATCGCTGCCTCTCCGGATTTGAGCCTTTCTCCGGGGGAAAGGGGGCGCCAAACAAGATTAGTGCGGCGGTTCGGTGTACTTGTGCCCCCTCCCCCCTCCCCCTCTCTGCGAGGCTGACCCCAACGCACGCCGTGTTGCGCACGGCAAACCCATTTTCCTTTCTTCCCGCACTCTATTCCCGCCAGACACGATAAACAAAATTTCTGGTGAAAAGCCGTGCGGCCGAGAGCGTCTCTCTGGTGGACAGGGGCGCCGCAGCACAGTGGGCCAGAAGACTGGTGGAGGCAGACAAAACTCTGGACGCGTTTTGAGCTCCAGAGTCGCTAAATGGGACTCGATCCGAACGTGTGACCCCACCAATGGATTGCTCTCCGAACGAGGAATCCATTGGTGGGGTCACACGTTCGGTTCGAGGCCTGTTTAGCGACTCTGGAGCTCAAAACGCGTCTAGACTTTGGCCGCCTCCAAGGGCTTCTGGCCCACTGCGCGCAGCCCGGCCCAGCGTAGTGCCTCCTCCCGCAGGTGGTCTTATCGGAGCCAAAGTTTCGGCTGGTCAGACTTTCGGGTATTATATGACCCGGAGGGTGTCAGGACGGGGGCCGGCCAGGCGTCGAGGGTGTGGCACACTGTGGCACGCCGCCGGCCAGGCTCACTCCCGCTGTCTCTCTCGCACCCCCTGCGGGCCCCGCGGGACACCCTGTGAGAGCGAAAGAGACGGACGAGGGCACTGCTCGGAGTCGGCCGAGATATCGCCCCCCTTTCACACAAGTCACGATGTGGCACGAAGACGAAAAATAAAACCAATTAGAAGGGGCACTTAAGGCCCCACCCAGGACGGCGCGGCGGGCGGACAGACAGACAGACAGAAAGGCTGGTGCACGCGAGGGAGCGCGGGCTGGCGGCCATAGCCCGCGGCGCGGAGCAGAGCGAAGCCCCTGCGAAGGCGAGGGTAGGCAGCCCGCCGACACCCGTGCCGTGGTGTTGCCTACCTGGGCGACGGCAGGCGCCATGGAGCCGCCTCGACTGTGATGCACTGCACACGCAGCGGCGCGGGGCCGGCAGGGCTGGCGGCCACGCAACCCAGGCGGGGCTGGCGGGGCTGGCAGACAGGACGAATAAACAGAGACATCCGGGAGCCATAAAAGCGGAAGGAGAATACGGCCGGACTTGTCACCATTAGTCGACACTGCGTCGCTCGCCGGGCGTCGCACAGTGGGCCAGAAGACCGGCGGAAGCGGTCAAAACTCTAGACGCGTTTTGAGCTCCAGAGTCGCTAAATGGGACTCCAACCGAACGTGCGACCCCACCAATGGCTTGCTCTCCGAACGAGGAATCCATTGGTGGGGTCACACGTTATGTTCGAGTCCCATTCAGCGACTCTGGAGCTCAAAAAGCGTCTAGAGTTTTGTCCGCCTCCACCGGTCTTCTGGCCCACTGCGCGTCGCTGGGTGTCGCTGTGCGTGCTTCCTGACGAATTTCAGGCAACGGCTCCGACTGGCCCATTACGGCCCTTCCCTGGCCTGCCCTACGCAGGGGCGCAAAAGGGGGGGGGGCATTTTATACGCCCGTCACGTGACATGCAACACGGCGCGTTCGTCAGTTCGTCACGACAGGGCGAGAAGAGGAGCCCCCCTCCCCTTACGCTTGATGTTGCGTGCAATAGAGGGACAGACAGACAGAGGGGGGGGGAGAGAGAGAGAGAGAGAGAGAGAGAGAGATAGAGAGAGAGAAGGAGAGAGAGAGAGAGAGAGAGAAGGAGAGAGAGAGGCATTGATCGCTGACTGCCTATCTCGTCTTGACCTTCTCTCTCTCTCTCCCTCTCTCTCCCTGTGTGTCACACACACACACACACACACAGTCACCATCATTCAGCCCACGCGTGGCTCTTGGCGCAAAAGTTGTAGCCCCCTTCCCCTACTTGTTTCCGGTGTCGGCTGCTGGCCGAGCTCATATCCAAGATTCCGTGTTTTCTGTCATGTCGAATACGGTTTTGCCGCCAAACGCGTGTTTTAGCACATCCCACCAGCACGAGTATGGTGTACGCGCAGGGCCACGCACGCACAGACCAAGGCCGCGCGCTGGTCTGGCAACGGTACAAATAGTCCATATAAACGCGTTTACACACGCGACCACACCTTTCCAGACCGATGGGCCCAGTACGTTTGCGGTTTAAATGGCACGCCAGCACACGCACACACACACACACACACACACACACACAGGACAAAAATACGCGCAACTGATTTATCTAGAGCTTTCCCCCGCCTGGAAGTCGGCGACTGATTTAATCAAACGTTGCTTCATCAGGTGGCCGCTGTGGTGGCGGGGGGCCCCGCCCCGCCCTGCCCCCCTCGGGGGCCGCGTGCTCCCCCCCGGGGGTCCTCGAGGTACCCGAGAAGGGCATGTGTCTTGACGGGGCCATTCTCCCCGACACACGTCTTCCATGAATACGATTGTGGCTCTGCTGCTCCGCTGAACTTGGGGGCTCCCAAGGGCACGGGGGCGGCACGGCACCGGGGCGGCAAGCCGAAGCCACTGCTCCAGTCGAGGGCTCTTGACACTTCCTCGTCGAATGCGGGTACCGCCTCGGCGGCGACAGGCCCCACCGAGGCACAGTGGGACAGAAGACCGGCGAAGGCTGTCAAAATCCCAGGCTCGTTTTGAGGTCCAGAATCGCTAAATGGGACTCGAACCGAACGTGTGACCCCACCAATGGATTGCTCTCCGAACGAGGAATCCATTGGTGGGGTTACACGGTTGGTTCGAGTCCTGCTTAGCGACTCTGGAGCTCAAAATGCGTCTGGAGATCTGGCCGCCTGTCCCACTGTGCCTGTACATTGGCAAAAAGTGCAACGCCTCTTCTGGATATGCCACTGCCGATATGCACCACTGCCCGTGTTCTAATTACCACGTCAACCCGACCGGGCAAAATGGTTGTCACGCATTTCTGCCTGTGACCGGGACCGGCCCTGCACTGCCAGGCCCTCTGCCGCCCTCGGCCAGGCCCAAAGGCCCAAAGGCCCCGGTTGCTCGATATCGGATTGGCGCTGAAATATCGGCCGCACCGCCCTGATTGCCTGATTGGCGAGCACAGGTACACTCGAAAACGGATGCGCCACGGCGGCCGCGTCGGTGACGTCACCGATGAATAATTTGCGGCGCCGACTGTACTTTTAGGGCGGCCACGCCCGGCCGTGTGGGATTTCCCCGGTTTGGCGGCCCTAAAGCGCGGGGGAGGGGGATTAGAATAAATATGGGGAGGGCGGATTTCGTAACGGCCCATGTACGCCACGTTTCACTGTTGTTTGTTTGTCCCCCTTTTTTTTCGCTTTTATGTACAGTGTTCAGTGGATTGGAGTGGGAGGACGTCGTAACAAAATTATATCAGATTTTCGCATTTTTTTCATAACAGAGTGTCACATTATGACTACCGCCCACAATTATGAAAATATTAACTAAAACTTTTTATATTGTTTTTTTTTATTTTGAAAAAAAAAAAATCAAAGTGCTTTGGACATGTTTTTTTTTTTAAAGAAAGCAAAAAAAAAGTATGGTAACCTTGCAACCTGTAGTATGGACTAGTAAATCAACACATGGTCCAAGGGAATGAATGGGAAAGACTATTTTGGTCGATTTGACTTTCAACTGGATCTATTGAACTTTTCTGCCATCCTCGTTCCTGCCTGCGGCCCTTACCGATTTCCCTCTCAGTGTCGCGTGACCGAATTTCCGGGCGAAACGCGTTGAATTGTTAACGAAGCCTAAAATGTTCGTGTCTTCGCTGACGTGTGGGCTAGTTTAGTGATGCGCTCAATACGCCCCTATCGGCGGCGGCGCCGTCGTTACAAAATCGAAAAATTATATCAGATGGGAGCCAGCAGTGTAACGACGAGGCGATATCGGCTCGAACGGTGCGCGCGACCTACCTGCGGATAATGTTGAAAGGGAATCTGAATCCGAATACGCCATCAGGGGCGTGGCGACGCCGAACAGCCCATTGTGCGCGCGCGTGCACAAACGGCCTGAAAAATGGCGTATTCGTCGCGCCAATCTTCCGACCACCCTCGTGAATACGAATCTGAATATTATCCGCGTCCGGGTACCGTCGGTAAGTGTGCGGGCGGGGTTGCCAACCCTAGCATACCGAGTGAAGCCAGATGTTGGCAACCCTAGCATTGAGTGGAGCCGGGTTGGCAACACTAGTACCGAGCCGGGTTGGCAATCTTAGCCGATCTTAGCACCGAGCTGGGTTGGCAATCCTAGCAAACCGAGCTGGGCCGGGTTGGCAACCCTAGCGCCGAGCAGAGCCGGGTTGGCAACCCTAGCCGGGTTGAGCCGAGCCGTGGCGGCATTACGTCGCCGTGTCGAGAACACCTGTTCCTCCGCGCCCCGCGTGCCCCGCGCACGCTGCGACTCGGTGGAGCAAAGCCCGGTTTAACGCGGCATTATGACCGACCAGGCCAAGGGGGCGGCGGGGCCACAGACCAGGCCTTGTTGCGAACTGTGCCGCGTCCTAACGAGGACTGGCCCTGGGGACATTCCACGTGAGTCCAACGACGGTTTGGAATCGAGGTCCTCGGATTTCGACCTAAGTGGTATCAATCGATTCAGTATCGGCCCCTGACTCACCATGTAAATTTTTTTGAAAAAATTTTGAACGGTTTAGTTTTTGCACCAGTTTTATGGTTTTATAAGTTTAAAAATAGTAAAAACAAAAATATTTTTTCAAAATTTTTTGTAGGTGTTCTTGAGGGTTTAGGAATGTGGGAAAAGCATTAAAAGTTGTTTGAGAACCATCTGGGAGGTTTTAAGGGTAGTGAAAATGGTGAATTTTGGTGAAAATTTGACAGATTTCACCGTTCTGAAAATACGTCATCATGGATTTTGGCCAAACTTTTTTTTTCTTTTCCTCTACTATTGGTGCATACTCCCTTAAGAGGGTTTGGATGGCCCGCCACAATTTTTTCTTCTGGAGCCTATAACATGTCTAATTGCGGCATATTTTTCCCTTTAATTGACTGTTTTTTTGTCGTTTCTCTCATACGCTTACTTGGTCGACCATGCAGATCACTCAAAGTAAGGATATCAGGGCCCAACACGACTCCTGATAGCTAGCTCTTCTGTATGCAGACTTTTAGGGACCCATGCAACCATTATTATAGTTACTTTACACAAATTTATTTTATTTTGAGCACATTTTCACTCATAGATCTCGACTAACCTGAGACATGGAGTTTCGAAGTGGACTTTATGTAGTACAGCACATGTTTCAACTTGATTACTCTTTCCATTAACAATTTCTGAATCTTGCCACCCTTAAATAGTGAGTTGTCACTAAACTTTTGTCCACTTCAAAACTCCATGTCTCAGGTTAGTCGAGATCTATGAGTGAAACTGTGCTCAAAATAAAAAAAAATTGTTTAAAGTATCTATGATAATGATTGCATGGGTCTCTAAAAGTCTGCATATAGAAGAGCTAGCTATCAGGAGTTGTGTTGGGCCCTGATATCCTTACTTTGAGTGATCTGCATGGTCGACCAAGTAAGCGTATGAGAGAAACGACAAAAAACAGTCAATTAAAGGGAAAAATATGCCGCAATTAGACATGTTATAGGCTCCAGAAGAAAAAGTTGTGGCGGGCCATCCAAACCCTCTTAAGGGAGTATGCACCAATAGTAGAGGAAAAGACAAAAAAAGTTTGGCCAAAATCCATGATGACGTATTTTCAGAACGGTGAAATTTGTCAAATTTTCACCAAAATTCACCATTTTCACTACCCTTAAAACCTCCCAGATGGTTCTCAAACAACTTTTAATGCTTTTCCCACATTCCTAAACCCTCAAGAACACCTACAAAAAATTTTGAAAAAATATTTTTGTTTTTACTATTTTTAAACTTATAAAACCATAAAACTGGTGCAAAAACTAAACCGTTCAAAATTTTTTCAAAAAAATTTACATGGTGAGTCAGGGGCCGATACTGAATCGATTGATACCACTTAGGTCGAAATCCGAGGACCTCGATTCCAAACCGTCGTTGGATTCACGTGGAATGTCCCCCTGGACTCAACTGCCGGCCGCGGTGGTCGAGTGGGCCAGCGCGTCGTCGGCGACGTCAGAGAACGTCAGGTCGCGGGTTCGAAACCTCTCGCGCCCCCTTCCACTTTGCCCCACGCTGGCACTTTCTGGTTGATCGGAATAAAGTCCTCCGACAGCGGTCCGCCCGCGGCAAGGCCCGTCAGGCCCGCCAGGCTAGCAAGGCAAGGAGGGCGAGGTCTGGCAGCTTCTTAGCGCACCGGTGCCCCTGTCCATCGCACAGCATGTATTTTGCATCAGTAACAGGTGCTCCGGAATAACGGACTCAGACAGCCCGGCCGGGGGTAGGGGTTGAGATGGAGGGGGCACAGTGGGCCAAACGACGGGGGAGGCGGCCAAAACTCTAGACGCGTTTGGAGCTCCAGGTTGCTAAATGGGACTCAAACCGACCGTGTGACCCCACCAATGGATTCCTCGTTCGGAGAGCAATCCATTGGTGGGGTCACACGTTCGGTTCGAGTCCCATTTAGCGACTCTGGCGCTCAAAACGCGTCTGGAGTTTTGGCTGCCTCCACCGGTCTTCTGGCCCACTGTGGGGGGGCAGGACACAGCCTTCTCGCTCCGCGATCGGACCGACGGGCCGTGCGGTTGCGGCAGGCGCCGCTAGAGTCGCTGGAGGCGCCTGTGCCAATGGGAACGGTCGTCCATAATGTATGGATGGCTGGCCGGCCTGGCCCTCCCCGGCCTGCACCTCGACGCTCTCGACTTACCTCTGCCCCTTTGTCCGAACACCCTTCACTCCGGGTCCTTTGACCTTCCCCAACGCGCCCCGCGCACGCCCCTGGCACGCCCGGCGCCGGGAATCGAACCCGCGACCCTCCTCGCCTCGCCCGGGGCGGTGGTGTCGGCCTCGCAACGAGGGATGCACCACTGGAGTGCACGGCACCGCCAGGCATCGCCATTCCCCCCTCGCGTGAGCGGCGTCCTGCACTCCGGAGAATCGTCGCGCTGTCTCTCTCGCACTCACGCGGCGTCCCGCACGGGCCGCACGGGTGCGAGAGAGACAGAGCGATGCTTCGAACGAGGCGGCGGCCGGGGGTCGACGCCCCACTGGTTAGGGTGGCCGAAGACGCCCCCGGGCCCGGCGGGCCCCAGCCCACTGATTGCTCACATGTCCTCGCTCCGTCTCCCTCGCACTCACGCCCCGTCCCGCGCACAGTGGGCCAGAAGACCGGTGGAGGCGGCCGAAACTCTAGACGCGTTTTGAGCTCCAGAGTCGCTAAACAGGACTCGAATCGAATGTGTGACCCCACCAATGGATTGCTCTCCGAACGAGGAATCCATTGGTGGGATCACACGCTCGGTTCGAGTCCAGTTTAGCGACTCTGGAGCTCAAAACGCGTCCAGAGTTTTGGACGCCTCCACCGGTCTTCTGGCCCACTGTGCCGCGTCGCGTGCGAGAGAGACGGGTGCAGCTCGCCGCAGCGGGTCAAGGCGAGTTGCAGTGTGTCGACGGGCTGCGGTTTGAAGCAAAGCGGATTGATGGCGCTCGCGTCAATTTCACTCCCGGAAATAAAAGCAGAGGTAACGGTGATAAAAAAGGGAGGTAGCCCGGGGCGTATTGGAAAAAAATTAAGTGTGTGTGTGTGTGAGAGAGAGAGAGAGAGAGAGAGAGAGAGGGAGAGAGAGAGAAGCAGAGGGTCCGAATGTGTGGATGTTCCTTTCATTTTCTAGCGGCATGATATGCGAACGGGATGCAAATTATCCCGAGCTGGTCTGGACGCTGGTAATGGAGCGGTCTCCGGCAGCCCTGGTCTTTCCTCTCCCCCCCCCTCTCTCTCTCTCTCTCTCTCTCTCCCCTTCCCCCGCCCAGCAGCCCAGAAGTGAATGAAATTAATCTCGTGCCGGGAGTATCAATTGTACTCATCAACACGGAGCGGCCAAAGCCACCCGGAGCCGCGCTGAGCTCCTCGGGCTGCATTTAAAAGCCGGTCGACCGCGCCTGCCGCACCGAACTGTGCCGAGCCGCGCCCCAACTCCCTTCCAGCAGCAACAACAACAACAACAACAACAACAACAAGAGACTCGTAAACTTGAAAACCGAATCAAGTTTCCAGCTTGCCTCTCTGAATCGGCATTTTGAGAACAGCACTCGTATGGAGGCGTTTCCAAGTGTTTTTTTTTTAAAAATAGGATTAAAAGTTTCATTGGTCATCTATGCTTTGAGGTTAGTGTTCACTTTTTACTGAAGTGAAAAAAAGAAATTCAAGATTTCAAATTTAAAATTTTGGATTTGAAATTTCATTCATTACATTTACTTCCAAGTTAGCGTTGACATTTTTATTCTGGCGCAAAAAAAAAGAAAAAATTTAAAAACCTGGCCTTTTTATTTTTTCCCCCGTCGAGTTTAACAAGGCGCAATACTTTTCCCCGTATAGCCGCTTGAGCGGCCTGCCCTGAGAGCATTCACTATTTACGCGCCAACTCATTGTCTCGTTAGAGCCCCGGACTGAAATAGCCAAGTTGCCCTGTCCGTCAAAGTAACACCACAAGGGTGTCAGCTCAAGTGGCGAGCGTGGGTGTGCGTCGGTGTATGTGTGTGTGTGTGTGTGTGTGTGTGTGTGTGTGTGTGTCTGTGTGTGTGTGTGTGTGTGTGTGTGTGTGTGTGCACTCGGCATCGACCGCCGGCATAAAACGTAATGAACATCGTGGCGCCATAGTGCATGCCCAAGAGCAAAACCAATATTTGACAGTGTTAAGTGTTTCCCTGTTGTGACGCGCGTGTCTTCGGAGTGAAGCGAGCCGCGGCGGCGAAGAGCCGTGGCACAGTGGGCCAGAAGACCGGTGGAGGCGGACAAAAGCTCCAGACGCGTTTTGAGCTCCAGAGTCGCTAAATAGGACTCGAACCGGACGTGCGACCCCACCAATGGATTGCTCTCCGAACGAGGAATCCATTGGTGGGGTCACACGTACGGTTCGAGCCCATTTAGCACTGCAACGTGGCTCAAATTCCACTGCGAGACAGTGTACCCACACACACGCATGGACGGACGGCGTCTCTCCTCTTACGGTCTGCGTCAGCGAAATGCCAACTGTCTAACGTTCAGTCTCTCTCTTTCCGCTCCGCAGGTGAGTGGAGCCACAGACAACAGCAGAGCGGCAAGCAGCACACCGTAAGTCAAAGCGAGGCAAAGTGCAGGCGCGCTCGCGGAATCGCGGATCAGGAGGAGAAAGCAGAAACGAAAAAAAAACCAGAACAAAACGACGAGGAAATATCGCATATCAGAGAGAGAGGTCGCTCACTTGATGGGGATGGGACAGCTTGTTTCCAACACTGTAAAAAAGACAAATTGGATGGAAAATCGCGAAAAGTGCGTACCGAGGCTCCGTGCGCGTGCGAAGTTTTGAGAAACTTCGCTATTAGAAAAAACATTCCGTCTAAATATAGAAAACATAAAAATAAAAATGAGAAGTTTTGGAATTTTTCAGAGCAATTTTTCCCAGTCCTTTACGAAGATTTCTGAGATGTTTTTAACAGTGAAGACGCGTCTCTGCCGAAGCCGTCAGCGCGGCCCCACACTCTGCACGCTCCGTCGCATCTGTCACACCACTGACAAGGAGGGCAGCGCGGTGCAAACGCAAGCGGCGAGTCACTGCGCACAGTGGGCCAGAAGACCGGTGGAGGCGGTCAAAATCCCGGGCGGGTTTTGAGCTCCAGATTCGCTAAACAGGATCGAACCGAGCGTGTGACCCCACCAACGGATTGCTCTTCGCACGAGGAATCCATTGGTAGGGTCACACGTTCGGTTCGAGTCCTATTCAGCGACTCTGGAGCTCAAAACGCGTCTAGAATTTTGGCCGCATGCGCGGTCTTCTGGCCCACTGTGGGTCGGTCGCGAGTCGCCGGTTGATTGCATGCGGAGCAATTACCGCTGAGTGCGCAATGCATCGCCGGTAATTGCGACAATTGCGACAAAACGATAAGATCGGGGCGCAGCAGTCACAGTCCGAACACCGTCGCTCTGTCTCTCTCCCACCGCAACGGGGCACACCGTGATTGCGAGAGAGACAGCGACGATGGTTCGGCCGCGCCGAGTCAGCGCGGCTGCCACTGGACCGCAGCTATTCGCGTGGAATTTGGCGAATTGGGTCTGCAGGCTTCGGAATGGAGCCGAACCGGAAAGTCGGGGGTTCGAATCCGCCCAGGGGCAACCCCGTTTTTAGCGCGTGCCGACCGCGCTTTAATCCCCTGACTCTGGAAGTCTGTTGGGTACCAGTCCGGTACCAGTCCGGTACCAGTCCGGTACCAGTCCGGTACCAGTCCGGTACCAGTCCGGTACCAGTCCGGTACCAGTCCGGTACCAGTCCGGTACCAGTCCGGACGCTGCCGAGCACGAGGAAACGCAGGCAGCATGGCCTGAGGAGCCAAAGCACAACGGATCGCTCCTATAGGGCTGGGGAGCCGGCGAAAAGTCCGCTCTCTTCGCAAACAGGAACTACTCGGGGACTTGCTTTCGTGTATGTGTGTGTGTGTGTATGTTGTGTGTGTGTGTCCACAAGGCAAAGAGACACGGGGGACTTGCCGCTATCTTTAAACCCAAGAGGAGTCGCGCCACTTAAAGGAGAATGCGCTCCGGGGCGTTGTGCCGTTTTAGTGACCGTCTCGCAAGTTTAATTCGGGTCAGACACGAAAAAAAAAAAACCGGAAGGTGCGTCCAGTATTTGAACCCAGGTTTTCATTTTTTACACTCTCGAACGGGGCCCTTTCGCTCCTCGTCATATAAACGGCGGAGAACTTGTGAAAGGGACGACTCGCTCCTCCACAAAAAGGAGTAACTTGACGACTCCATTGCTGCCTTTTCTTTGGGAGATTTCCTCTTTCGGTTGGTCCTCCTTTACAAGCACCACAAAAAAATTTCTTTACACACGCACACGCACGCACACAAGCACAGAGCAATTTCATTCATACCGAGGGCCGAGGTGTGGATCGCTTCCACCATCTCGTGTCTCCATTTTTATTTTTTTGCTTTCATTTTTTTTTATTTTTCCTCCCTCCGGCGTGACGGAGTGGCCGATACAGATCTCTATTAGAGCCATGCAGACACACATTGCCATGTGTGCTATCTGCCTGTTGCTGGATTAGAGCCTCGGCGTTGCCATGGCGGCGTGGCGGCGGAACTTCCCCGCTGTCTCTGTCGCACTCCCGGCCTCAGGGGGCGGACGGGCAGACAGACGGGCAGACAGACGGACAGACGGACAGACAGACAGACAGACAGACAGACAGAGGACTCGAGCGGTGGAGGTTCCCGGGCACATCTCTCTGCTTCGCGTGCTTCATGGATGAATGCGGCACGCTCGCCGGCCACTCCAACAGTACCCTCTTTTTTTTTCTTTCGTTTTTTAAAGCTTCGATCCGAATCTTTTTTTAGAGTAGTTGTATCTAAGTTCCACCACCGCCGCGCTAGCAGCGCGCGCCTCTCCCTGCGAGTACAGCGATCCCGATTCTACGTCTCTCTCTCTTTTTTTTTCCTCCCTCTAACTTGTTACTTCCTAGCCGTCAGTGAAGTTGAGCTTGTCTAATTAAATGAGTCGACGCAAAGGAGGCCCGAATCTGGCCGAGCGGCGTGCCGTGGTTCGACGCCCTTCAAAGGCGCGCTCGTTTTTTCCCTTCTCTCTCTCTCTCTCTCTCTCTCTCTCTCTCTCTCTCTCTCTCTCTCTCTCCTTTTTTTCCCCCTGTTGCGGGGATATCGTTTCCCTGTCATCCGAACTGCTGCATTGTGCTTCTCGGGGAAACAGGCAGACGCGTCTTTTCCGCGGGGGAATGTGCGACTCAGTTTTTCATCCGTGTCACAATGCACTCAAAAGAGCGAGCTGGCCGACGCACAGTGGGCCAGAAGACCGGTGGAGGCGGCCAAAACTCTAGACGCGTTTTGAGCTCCAGAGTCGCTAAACAGGCCTCGAACCGAACGTGTGACCCCACCAATGGATTCCTCGTTCGGAGAGCAATCCATTGGTGGGCTCACACGTTCGATTCGAGTCCTGCTTAGCGACTCTGGAGCTCAAAACGCGTCTAGAGTTTTGGCCGCCTCCACCGGTCTTCTGGCCCACTGTGCGACGGAGGAAGAGCAGGCAAGGTGCTCCGGCCTGCTTGCCTCGCTGGCTTGCTCCGCCAGTATGAAAAATTGATAAGCCCTTCAGGGGAAGCAACACGGTTACAACGCTCAGGCTTAGAGCGGCTCTATGCGAAAAGATTTCCCTCGCCCGGGCCCTGGCTGGCTGCGCTGCGAGGCGCTACGCTCTGTGCAAGGCTGCTGTCTCAGCCCCGTCTCGTCTCACGGCTACCTCGTTAATACGGCATAATTTGGCAAGCTATTTTAGCGCGGAAACACTATTACACACTGTGGGCTATTTGAGGTGTGCGGGCACACGGGCGCACACACACACACACACACTTACACACACACACACACACACACACACACACACACACGTGCAATTACACACCAACACACACACTTAAGGGCGCGAACGAATTTATGCAGAGGCAGTTTCGCGCAACACGCGTTCTCGCTGGCGATCTTGTCCGACGAGAATAATGATTACCCGAGTACGGCAGCCTCTGCGTCCTCAGAGACTCGTTCGGAAGCCCTCATGTTATTGGACATGTTTTACGAGGAGTAACAGAACAGTGTTTTCATGTGCCGACGGGCCTTTTGAAACGAATTGGGACGCGATTTTGCACGAACGGGGCAGTTTTTCCTGCGAGATAAATCGAACAAGAAGGTCGAGTCTCTGAAAAAGTCCCTCACAAAATTGCACACCATCACTTTAGTGTGTACTTTCCGCGCGATATTCGTTTCCCATTTCCCTTTTTCTCACGGCCGGGGAGAAATTAATTGTCACCAAGAGAGGGGCGCGACAATAAGGCGGTCCAGCGCGTCGCTCTCTCTCTCTCTCTCTCTCTCTCTCTCTCTCTCTCTCTCTCTCTCTCTCTCTCTCTCTCTCTCTCTCTCTCTCTCGCACCGTCCGGGCCGGCCAGCGAGTGCGACAGAGACGGAGCGACTCGGCCGAATGCTCTCCGGGTCCGTGATTGATCGGGTCGGCGGTTGCCGGCTGTCAAAACTTTCCAGAGAAGTAAATTGAAACCAAGCAGACCTAATTCGTTCTGCGTTGTGTTCGACTTTTCGCGATAACGAACACAAGCGCGATCTAGCGTGGCGCGGCGCGCGGCACGGGCCACGTTTGCCAACTTTACGGCGGCAAGCTCCGCGGAGCTTCGCGAGGCCCGGACGCTCCCCGAATTTATTTGGCCCGAAGTTTTGGCCCCTGTTCGCGCTGCTGCCCCGCGAACAGCGAGAAGCAGGCGAAGCTAGCAGGGTCGGCGACCCGTAAACCAATCAAAACGATCCTTCCTAATTGAAAAAAGAACAAGTAAGAGCGAGAGAGCGAGCCGCACGCTCCTTACTGCTCTTTTCTCTCTGCCAAATCGAGCGTTTCCACAACCGCAAGACCGTTGCCACCAGCCCGGGTTCAAATACCGGCATTATTATTTTTTTTTGCCTCGCGTTCTGACTTTTTTTTCCACCTTTCCGTGACCCTTGCGACGCCCAAACGGGCCGCCGCGAGCCTCCGCCGTGTTCATCGAGATTCCCCTTGCTGGGTCATTTTACGGTGGAGGGAAGGGTAGGGCCGCCGGGGCCGCCGGGGCCTCCAGGCACATCCTTCCTTCCAAAGGCGCCCCACGGGCCATTACACCTGGCCGGACAGACGGACAGCCAGCCAGCCTGCGGTCAGGCGGCCGGCCCTGCAGCCAGCCCCCCCCCCCCAACGCGTCCCACTTTTTATCAGTGTGCCGGCTGAGCGCGCGAGCGGCCGGAAAGTGAGCCAGCAACATAACAATTAGCCTAGGCCGAGAAACTTGTCGCGTCGACCCGGTTTCACAGGTTTTTTTTACGCGCCAAAAACGAAACAATCGTCTCAGCTGCAACTTTGCGCGCCGAGGTAAGATTATGCAAGACTGCTCGCCTCTCTCTTCCTTCGCCGTGGACACTGTTAAACACTCACGCGAGGGCGGCTAACAGTGGGCCAGAAGACCGGTGCAGGCGGCCAAAACTCTAGACGCGTTTTGAGCTCCAGAGTCGCTAAGCGGGACTCGAACCGTACGTGTGACCCCACCAATGGATTCCTCGTCCGGAGAGCAATCCATTGGTGGGGTCACACGAACGGTTCGAGTCCCATTCAGCGACTCTGGAGCTCAAAGTGCGTCTAGAGTTTCGGCCGCCTGCGCTCACTGTGCGAGCGAGCACTCCCTGGCGGCGGCCTCGAGAAGCTGCGGGTACTACTACACTGGTAAAACGGATGCGTCGCTGAACGCGGCAAGTTGAGGACTTTGAAGTTAAGAAGAAACCGCCCCGTGCATTGAGGTGCGCTGGAGAGGGGCGGGACAGGGAACCGCGCTTTGAAGCAAGGTGTAAAAGTCCCGCGCGTCGGCTCCACTACACCGCGAAAGAAGCGTAATTAGCACCCTGCTTCCCTTGTCCCGGCCACTGTTCCGCACACTCGCGCGGCGCGGCCAGACCCGCACAGTGGGCCAGAAGACCGCTGGAAGCGGCAAAAACCCTAGACGCGTTTTGAGCTCCAGAGTCGCTAAACAGGACTCGAACCGAACGTGCGACCCCGGCAATGGATTCCTCGTTCGGAGAGCAATTCATTGGTGGGGTCACACGCTCGGTTCGAGTCCCATTTAGCGACTCTGGAGCTCCAAACGCGTCTCGAATTTTTGCCGCCTCCACCGGTCTTCCGGCCCACTGTGGCCCGGAGCACGACGACAACAAGGTCAACAAGTCGGCAGGCTGGAAAGAGAGCCGGCAAACAAACGCAGCTGTCCACCGACTGCCCATTAATTCCGGCCCTTTATGATGCCTGTTTCTCAAAGGGCCGACCAAAGGGCCGACCAGAGGGCCGACCAAAGGGCCGACCAGAGGGCCCGCCGGGGTGTCCGAGTCTCAAGGGCCGGCAGGCAGGGCCGGGGGAAAAAGGGCGGGGAGAGGCCGTAACCTGCGGGAGGCCTCCCGGTTCGAAGGACCAAGGGCCCATTACAGTACAGTACAACCCAAGGCCTGGCCAAGGCCTGGCCAAGGCCGGGACGCGCTGAGGGCGTCCTCGGCCTGGCCTCGCCTGCCTCGCCCGAGGGCCGTTTTGACCTGACCGGTAGCCGGGCGTGGCGGGGCGTGGCGGGGCGTGGCGGGGCCCTGGACGTCCCCAATACGCCCACCTGAGGGGCCGCGGGGGCCGCGGGGCAAAAGGAGCCCCATTATCAGTTCGGCCCGCCTCATCCCAACTTAGTTGTGATTTCAACTTGGAGCGGAGTGATTTAGGATTGGGACGATTACACGGACGCCAACTCCGCGCGCCGGCTGGCCTCGGCCTGGCCTCGGCCTAGCCGGACGGCGACGTGCTGCCGTGCCACCCTGGTGCCGCCTCGCCCGGAAACTTGACGCTGTTGCTTTATTCTTTTCTCTTTTTCTTATCCGATTTTGCCTCGAGGAGTGAGTGGTCGTGTTTTTATTCACACCTCCACCGTGGTATGTTTTGATGCGAACCAAATGCCATGCGGTCCTTTTCTTTCTTTCTTTCTTTCTTCTTCCATCATCATCATCATCATCATCATCATCATCATCATCATCATCATCATCATCATCATCATCATCATCATCATCATCATCATCATCATATCATCATCATCATCATCATCATCTTCTTCTTCATCGCGGCGCCCTGTGCTGACCAGATGAGCCGACCGGGTAGTAATAGGTACCACCCCGAACACGCAGTGTAGACAGTGTAGACGCAGTGCCGGCCGAATAAAACGACGCAGTAAAGCCGTCTGGGCCGCCGCGAACGGCCTGCGTCTGTCTCTCTCGCACCCGCGTGCGCGGGGACGCCCCCACGAGCGCGAGAGAGACAGACACAGCCCGGCATAATGTCGGAGCCACAATGCTCGAAAATCACACTGGGGTGGGGGAGCCATTCCAAACGCCGAGGCCAATTCATTAGCCAACCAATGGCAGTGGAGGCTGGGCGGAGGGGTGCGGTCGGCGGCATCTACACGTCACAGCAGCCGCCAGCCACACATACACTCCGAGCGTCAAGCGGGCCGCTGCCCCAGACGCTTCTCTGCCAATTTGGTGCGGGACGTCTCAGCGCGCCTGCGAGGTAGGCCAAACGTAGGCAGCCCTGCGCGCCGGGATGGCCTACACGCCAGGCGCTACGGCTCCCCGCCCGGATGAGGCGGCCAAAACTCTAGACGCGTTTTGAGCTCCAGAGTCGCTAAACAGGACTCGAACCGAGCGTGTGACCCCACCAATGGATTGCTCTCCGAACGAGGAATCCATTGGTGGGGTCACACGTTCGATTCCAGTCCCATTCAGCGACTCTGGAGCTCAAAACGCGTCTAGGGTTTTGGCCGCCTCCGCCCACTGTGCCCATCCGTCCCGACGCCGCGTGCCGCTGCCAGTGACGAGCACGCACGCCGAAATGGCAGCAACAGCGCGCGTGCGAGGCGCGCGAGGCGGGCGGGGCGGCCGAAAGAACATTTAGGCCATGATTATCGTGTTTGCTCCTCGCGGCATACGGCGCGGCGTGGCGGGGTGGGGCGGGGCGGCGGCGCTTTATCACATTTACGGGAGCATCATCGGCACGTCATCTTCGCCGCCGGGCCGCGGAGCAGAGCGGCACGGTGGTGTGGAGCCGAGCCCCGCAGCCCCCAGCCCGCCAGCCCGGGCCCTTTGTTTCGGCCGCTTCATTTTTACGGCCCCGTCGGCATGGCGGCACGGCGGCCTTCCCGCCAAAAACGTTCCCCCAGCCGCGCTGTCGGGGGTGGGGGCTGTTGTGGGCGCCCGAGTAGGGATGGTGGCGGCGGGGTCGAGGTCCCCGACGACGTTGCCGAATACAGGGCGAAAATTCCCACGATGCACGAGCGTCGGAAGGTTTGTAGTGGGCCAGCAGTCGGGTGGAGGCGGCAAAAACTCTAGACGCGTTTTGAGCTCCAGAGTCACTAAACAAGACTCAAACCGAACGTGTGACCCCACCAATGGATTCCTCGTTCGGAGAGCAATCCATTGGTGGAGTCACACGTTCGGTTCGAGTCCCGCTTAGCGACTCTGGAGCTCAAAACGCGTCTAGAAGTATTGCCGCCTCCACCCGTACAACCCTGGGTGTTGCCAAGTCTGACACAAGTCCATGGCGGGAATGCTGGCCTAGTTCTGCGGCAACACTGGCCCGGGTTGACGACGATGGAGTGGAGGTGTCCGAGGACGGCGATGATGGCGGACGTGTCCAGGACGTGTCCGGGACGGCGATGACGGAAGGGTGGTGGGCGTGTCCGAGTTCGAGGACGTCGCCGACGGCCTGGGGGGTCCAGGACGATGTCCAGGACGTCCAGACCGAGAGCCGTTCCTTGCGTGTCGCATTGTGCTGGGCGGGGCACGGCGCGGCACGGCACGGCACGGCACGGCTTGGCACGGCAGGCTCAAGTGATGGAGTTATGTGGGCCGTGGCCTGGCGTGCCGTGAATTGATGGGTTGAGGTGGGTCGTTAGGCGGCCGTCTTGGGCCGGCTGGGCGTGGCTACTGGATCAACATTTATCGTTCGAAGGGAGGGAAGGGTCGGGAGGGGCACCCAGCCCTCTCTCTCTCTCTCTCTCTCTCTTTTCCTCTTCTCTCTCGGAAGGGCGGCTCGGATTGCACCGGGGCCATTCAAGGAGCTTGCAGTGTGCACCCAACTGGCCCTCGCACTGCCACGGCCAGAGGCTGGCCCATAGCAGCCTCTCGCACACACACGCACACACAGGCGCAGTGACCGTAATGGAATTTTCATTAGTATCTGCGGTGTTAGCACCACACTCCCTTTGTCATCCGCACCCTTACGAAGGGCTCATCCCAGTGCAGTCCGAGGGCGGGCAGGGCGGGGGCAGCGCGGGCAGGGCGGCCAGCAAGCCTTCATAATTAGGTGACGTATGTGGAAACTTGGGGGGCGGCGCGGCAGTGGCGCAGTGAGGCTGCGGCCGCCCTCCTTGGCCTGGACGCGGCGGCGCGCGGCGCCTTGGGTATGCAAAGCACACACGGCCAGCTTGGACCAAGAAGCTCCCATGGGGCGGGGCGGGGCGCGCCGTGGCACGGACAGTGCGAGGCGCCACCATGCTCCGTCCCTTGCGCGGTCCGGCCCGCCCGGCCAGCCCCGGCCAAGAACAACGGCTAACTAAGTTTGCCTCATACGCTGCTGTGGGCCTGGTCTCTTCCGGTCCCCCACCCCGTCCCCCACACTGCATGCGAGCGAGGCACTTTGAGACCTGCACCGGGCGCGCGCTGCCGGCTCGGCCCGTGCAGCAGCTTCGACAAACTTCCTGCTTGCTGAGCGAGCGGCCTGGCCAGGCCCAGCAGCGTTCGAGCCTTCGGGTCGAGCCTTCGGGTCATTGCAGACTGCGCTACTTTGTTGTAGCAAAACCGGAAAACGTGCCGGGCGGTGTCCCCCGCCCCCTTTGTGCCCGCATTAGGGCACAGTGGAGTGGGCGGCGCGGTCCGTGCTCACACGACGACCAGACCCGGACCTGGCGTTGCCTGGCGCTGAGAATGCAATTTGTAGGCCCACGGACAAAAGCAGCAATTAGCATAAGAAGCCCCTTCCCAGATTCATTTTGCTGGCAAGGAGGCCCTTTGATGCTCTAGTTTGCGTCATCACCGAGTCATCAGGGGCGTAAACCCTTTTAGGACCCGCCCAAAAGGGTTTTGGACATTTTCGGGAGAGGAGAGAGAGAGAGAGAGAGAGAGAGAGAGAGAGAGAGAGAGAGAGAGAGAGAGAGAGACAGAGAGAGAGAGACAAGAGAGAGAGAAAAAGGGAGAGAGAGGGGGGGGGGGGGGGAGATAAATCGTGTGGACTGCAAACTGTTTTACTAAATATTACTAACAAATGCACTGCAAAATGAACGAAAACTATGTGGAGGTCTGGTGTACAAAACCACTACTCCCAATGCAACGTTTGAAAACAGTTGCCGCTTGGCGAGGCTCAACCCCGTCGAGAGGCCGGCCGTCGAAACTCGGGGCGTTTTACTTTTGGCCGGGTTGGCGCGGGGCGTGGCGCGCTGGGGCACTCGCCCAAATATGGAGCGAAACTCTTGGCTGAAGGCAAAGAGGCAGGCAGTCCCACTTGGCGCTTAGTTGTTTTCGCCAGAATGACAGGAATGGTGGAGCCGAAGAATCCCCCCCTCCCCCCCCACCCCCCCCCTCCCCCGCCCGCTGCCTCCTTGCAGCCCCACGCCTCGCCAGGACAAGGCAGGCTTGTTCTTAAAATGGACCGTTCCCTATCCCTTGACAGTGAGTGTCCGGGCCGAGCCGGGCGTGCCTTGCCTCAACCCAGAGCTGCGGCAGAAGTTGTGTTCGCCCCCAGGACCACAGCCACCCAGCATATTCTAGGCCCTGGCAGCGGTCGGGGCGGAAAAAAGGAGCGAGGAACGTCACGGTGGCTGGGCAAGTTGAAACTATACCGGAAGTGGTCGATGTGCGCTCCACACTGCACAGCGGGCCAGAAGACCGGTGGAGGCGGCCCAAACTCGAGACGGGTTTTGGGCTCCAGAGTCGCTAGATGGGACTCGAACTGAACGTGTGACCCCACTAATGGATTCCTCGTTCGGAGAGCAATCCATTGGTGGGGTCACACGTTCGGTTCGTGTTCCATTTAGCGACTTTGGAGCTCAAAACACGTCTGCGATTTTAACAGCCTACTGGCCCACTGCACGCATTATTTCTTGTCCCCAACCTGACCAGATCGGCTTAACTCGAACTGACTTAAGCGCGCAACAGCAAAAGGAAAATTTCAATGTCGCAAACAAGAAAAATGCAAACACATTGGTTTATTCAGCCCGCCTCGGAACACGAACTTCGCTCGCGGCCGCCGGAAGCAGCAGGAAAACGCCTCATGACTTACCTCGCCAACAACACGCCGGAATTGATGTTTGTGTTTTTTCCTGGTGTACACCGATACACAATACGGCCCCAATCTGAATAGGGCTGAAAGGACCCCGAGCCTGACCCGGCGGACAGACAGACGGACGGACGGACGGACAGACGGACGGACGGTGAGATGCATAGATAGAGGGGCTGGGAAATGGAACCAGGCGGGTCGGCCGGCCAGCGGAGCACAGACAGGAGTCCGGCGGGAGCTGTTATTATTATTGGGATTCAACTAAAATGGAAATGTTTATTTTGCGTACAAAGTGCTCGGCGATTTCGCTGATTGACATCGATCCGGCAAATCGAGAGGAAAGGGTGCAGATGGAAAAGCGGCTTGGCTTCCCTGGGCTGTCGCCGACCTGGACGTTCGCATTCATCCGGCCCAGGCCCTGGCCTCGCCCTGGCCGCCGTGGCTCCAGGATATTAAGTGATTCTATCTCGCGCTTTCGGGCCTCCGCGGCCTCGACGGCCTTGCCTCGCTGTCCGGACTCCGCTTATTCGATCTCTGTTTCTCACTCGGGCCGGATGGCCGAGGCCGGCAGAGGCCTCCGTCATCGCCTGCCGGACGCACGCGCCGAAACGGGGTCGCCGTCGTCGCACAGTGGGCCAGAGGGCCGGCGGAGGCGGCCGAAACTCTGGACGCGTTTTGAGCTCCAGAGTCGCTAAACAGGACTCGAACCGATCGTGTGACCCCACCGATGGATTCCTCGTTCGGGGAGCAATTCATTGGTGGGGTCACACGTTCCGTCCGAGTCCCATTTGGCGACTCTGGAGCTCAAAACGTGTCGGGGATTTTGACCACCTCTGCCGGTTTTCTGGCCTACTGCGGGTCGCCGTCCCACTGGCGCACTGGAGTCCGAGGAAAAAACCAGAGACTAGAAATTGGAACACTTAGGGAGGTGCGGCAGGAGGGCCGAGCCGGGGGCCAGGCGGGTATCTGGAGCACTGTGTAGATTTAGCGAAAAATCGATTTCTGGTTTATCGGAAGGGTTGGGAAAGGGCCGGGGCGGGGTGCGAGTTAGTCCGGCCAGCACGCCGTGTTGCAAGCCGTGTGTGGAATCGCGTCGTAGTATCGGATTCAATTGTAGTAGCGCGGGATAAGGGGCAGCGAGGGGGGAGGGGGGGGGAGGGGGTGCGAGTTTGGTCGGTCATACGGAGCGGGGGTCTCTGCGCGCGATCCACTCGGATCCGGCACCGTGGCACCGGGGGGAAAAAGAGAAAGAGAGAAGAGAGAGAGAGAGAGAAGAAGGGGGAGAGAGAGAGAGAGAGAGAGGGAGAGAGAGAGAGGAGAGAGAGGATGCCGAAGGGTCACAAGGGCGCGGCGCGACCAGGCAGGGACCAGGCAGGCTGTGTACTGTGCCGAACGAACCGTGTTGGGAGAGCTTTATCTGGATTCAGCTAGCCGCCCCCTCCCCCCCCTCCTCCCGGCCGGCCGCGCCCACAACAATATTTATAATTCCACCCCCATCCTCCGTGTGTCATAAGCCGGCCTGACAAAGCGCGCGAACATTGAACGGTCGGTGACGAATTAATTCCAGGTGGGTCGGTCAGGGAGATTAACACTTCGTAAAACGCGCGGTCGCGGCGTGGTCGCGCAGTCGGCCGGAAGGCCGGGGGGGCCGGCCCAAATCCCGAACGCGTTTTGAGCTCCACAGTCGCTAAACAGGCCTCGAACCGAACGTGTGACCCCACCAATGGCTTGCTCTCCGAACGAGGAATCCATTGGTGGGGGTCACACGCTCGGTTCGAGTCCTGGCTTTCGGCTCGGCTTTCGGCAGGGGTGGGCAGCTGAGCGCAAGGCTAGGCAGGCCGGGCGGGCGCTACATTAGCAGCGGCACTAAACGCGATGCCTCGACCGGCAATGCCGGCAATGGGGTTTATGGGGTGAGGGGAATTTATTATTACGAGAGCGATGATGTGAGCGTCCACACCACGCGCCCCTCCCCTCCAATCTCAGACCGTCGCGGGCCACCGCTTCCTCGCGCCGTCTCTCTCGCACGCCCACCAAACGCAACGCCCCCTCGAGCCCGCGAGAGAGACAGAGCGACGAAACCTCTACTGGGCGGAATCAGTCTAGTCTGCTTCTTCCCGAATATTTGTCTCGTGTTTTTTGTTTTCAGCCACTGCTCCGTCCGTCTGCCTCTTTACTCCGCCGCGTTGTTGTTGTTGTTGTTGTTTTCGGTGCCATTGCCGCTGTTTTCGACGCGGTAGTGCTTGCGGCGTGATGTGCGCGTCCCCGCATTACCACCATAACCGTGAGGGCGCCACAGGTGCGAGAGAGACAGGCGCCCTCCCCTCCCACGGCAAGCCCGCGGGTGCGAGAGAGACAGGCAGTCCGGCCCTTGGCGCCGTTGGCTGTGCGACGCACTGTGAAATGTGCCTAACCACGCTGACGGGCTGACGGCCTGACGGCGTTGGCGCGCGGGGGGCCTGTCCGTGCCGCACCACCGTGGCACAGTGGGCCAGAAGACCGGTGGGGGCGGCCAACAAAACTCCAGACGCGTTTTGAACTCTAGAGTCGCTGAACAGGACTCGAACCGAACGTGTGACCCCACCATTGGATTCCGCGTTCGGATAGCAATCGATTGATGGGGTCACACGTTCGGTTCGTGTCCCATTTAGCGACTCTGGAGCTCAAAACGCGTCCAGAGTGTTGGCCGCCTCCACCGGTCTTCTGGCCCACTGTGCGTGGCGAGCCGCGCCAACCCCGCGGACCGCGGTTCGATTCCCGGCACGCGCCGCGGCGCCGCGAATGCGCGAGTCGACAGCGCGACGCGTTCGCTTGCAGCGCGGACACGAGGATTGCCTCGCGTAAAAGGAAAAACAAACCGAAACGTAAAAAAAAAGGGCGGCGGTGACGTGACGGTCGCTGAATTTCGCATCTCGCCCGCGCGCTGTCAGCCAGCGGCCAGCGACCCCGGGCAGCACACAGTGCACCAGAAGACCGGTGGGGGTGGCAAAATATATAGACGCGTTTTGAGCTCCAGAGTCGCTAAATGGGTCTCGAACCGAACGTGTGTCCCCCTCGTTCGAAGAGCAATCCATTGGTGGGGTCACACGTTCGGTTCGAGTCCTGTTCAGCGACTCTGGAGCTTAAAACTCGTCAGGAATTGTGGCCGCCTGCACCGGTCTTCTGGCGCCCACTGCGCAGCGGCCAGCGACCCCGGGGCGGCAGTCCGATTCCGAACCTCGCCGCGATCGCTGTCTCTCTCAGCGGGACGCCGCGGAGCGAGAGGGAGAGAGAAAGAGAGAGAGAGAGAGAGAGAGAGAGAGAGAGAAAGAGAGAGAAAACGAGAGAGAGAGAGAGAGAGAGAGAGAGAGAGAGAGAGAGAGAGAGAGAGAGGGAGAGAGAGAGAGAGAGAGAGAGACCACTGGCCGCTTTATCTCCGCGGGGGACTTTTCCAAAGCCCGAGAGGTGTGAATAATAACGGGCAGGTAACCGCCGCGGTAATCTCTTTGTTGTTGTAGTTTGCATGCTAATGCGATAGGCTTCTAAAAGGTGAGGCGACGCTCCAATTTGTTTGCGCGGTGCAATTGCGCGCGACGCTCCATTCTCGCCACCGTGCGTGTGTGTGCGTGAGTGAGTGAGAGAGTGAGAGTGAGAGAGAGAGAGAGAGAGAGAAGAGAGAGAGAGAGAGAGAGAGAGAGAGAGAGAGAGAGAGAGAGAGAGAGCGTGTGTGGGAGAGAGAGAGTGTGTGTTAGTGCGCGTAATTAATGGTCTTTTTGATACGCAGTCGTTAATTAAATGCGTTTGTATCGGACTCGGGGTCGAGGACGCCGCTACGCCGCCGCCACCGCTGGGGATGAGCTGTAGATGAGGGCGTTGGTGTGCACAGGGTGGAACGACCGAGGCCGCCGCGCGCTAGAGGGGTAGGGCAGGGAGGCCCTCCGGGGGGGGGGGGGGGCACACACATGTGTCGCATTAGCCAGGCGGCCATTGATTGGTGATATGCAATACGGCATGCTTTCGATATGTGGAAGGGCGTGCCGCCCCGCCACACCCCGCCCCACCCCACCCCGCCAAAACGCGCGCGGTTCCGCACCAGATATCCCTGCACACGCCTGGATGCTGATGTGGCCAGCGCACAGACAGACGGACGGACCGAACGGACACGCGGGCAGGGAGACGGACAGACAGACAGACGGGTTGGCGATCGGGTCAGTGGATCTTGCAGGGTGTGTGTGTGTGTGTGTGTGTGCGCGCGCGTGTGTGTGTGTGTTAGGGGTGGGGGCGATCGGCAAAGGTAGCAGACAGTGCAGTGGCACGGTGGCACACGTGCAGGGACCGTAAAGGGGGCACTCTTGTGTCTTTCGTCCCACCCTGCCCCGTCCTGCTCTCTCTCTCTCTCTCTCTCTCTCTCTCTCTCTCTCCCTTCCTCCCCGCCCGTCTTCGGCGACGTTTCATGCGTAGTAACCACAGGGCTGTTATGAACTGCACCGTGGTTTTAGTGAACCCCCTTCCCCCCGCCCCTCCCCGATGCGGAGCCAAGCTAACATTAACCCCACCCCCTACACAGCAAGGCCACCGTCTGTTTTCGTTACGGAAAAAAATCTTGACGTTCCATGAGGCCAGTGACCTTGTTTCTTCCTTAAAGTTTCTTTTTTTTTTCGAGCTTGGTTTTGCTTAGGTACACACAATTTTCATGGACAATGAGAGATGGGAATTTCCATTCGGAGAAGACTGCCGAAGTGCGGCGGTGTTTGGCCGTCGTCTTGACCCAGTCCGCGGGGCTGGTGGGACGGCCAGGCATCAGTCACCAGGCAGCCCCGAGCGAGGCTAGGCCCCGAGCGAGGCTAGGCCCCGAGCGAGGCTAGGCCCCGAGCGAGGCTAGGCCCCGAGCGAGGCTAGGCCCCGAGCGAGGCTAGGCCCCGAGTGAGGCTAGGCCAGCGGTTCCCAACCTTTTTCGGTTCGCGACCCCAAATTTGTAACAAAAAATTTCCGCGACCCCCAGGAAAAATTTCGCGACTCCACGCGACCCCTCCTTTAGCATGCCTTTGATACAAAGTGCGATAATCCACCTTAGTTTGGGAGCAGCATTGCCACAAAGTTGATCAAAACGGTCACAAATGTCTTTGAAAAATCGTGTTTTGGGCCGACTTTAAGCAGCCACTGCGTCTGATCCGAGGCGGTATTTCGTCCTCCTTTAACGGGCATTTGGTCTTTGGACCTTCCTTTAACATGCCTTTGTTACGGAGTGCGATTATCGGCCTTAGTTTAGGAGCAGTATTGTCTCAAAGTTGATGAAAACAGTAATAAATGCCTTTGAACGCCATTTTGATCCACTTTGAGACAATACTGCTCCGAAACTAAGGCCGATAATCGCACTCCGTAACAAAGGCATTCTAAAGGAAGGTCCAAAGACCAAATGCCCGCTGAGGGAGGACGAAATACCGCCTCGGATCAGACGCAGTTGCTGCTTAAAGTCGGCCTAAAACACGAGTTTTCAAAGGCATTTTCGACCGTTTTGAACAATTCTGCCAGCCGGGAAACAGCCGCGACCCCAGGCGACCCCAACCACCTCGCCGCGACCCCTCGAAATTTTTTCGCGACCCCCTTTGGGGTCGCGACCCCAAGGTTGGGAACCGCTGGGCTGCCCCGAGTGAGGCTAGGCCCCGAGCGAGGCTAGGCCCCGAGTGAGGCTAGGCCCCGAGTGAAGCTACGCCCGGAGCGAGGCTACGCCCGGAGCGAGGCTACGCCCCGAGCGAGGCTAGGCCCCGAGCGAGGCTAGGCCCGCCGGACCCACCAGCATGGATGCCCGGCCTCCATCCCTCAGGTCCTGTAAGGGCCAGAGTTTTCTCGGACGTCCTGGTGTCCTTTGCGGTTTCGAAGGGCGCGGCGAAGGGCACCCCAAGGACGGCGACCGCGCCAAAGCCCCGCCAGCCTCGTCCACTGTGATGAAACCACGCCATTTAATAAAAGAAACAATAAAATTGCCTTCGGTATATTTATGTGCGGCAAGATGACAGCGTCGCCGAGTCGCCACCCCGGCGCGAGACTAGGCGAGGCTGCGCGAGGCGAGGCCTTTCTCAGCCAGGTCGAGCAATATCCATCGGCCAGCCTCCCTCGGCCCGCCGCGCCCCGCCGCGCCCCGCCGCGCCCGCCACGCCCCGCCACGCCCCGCCACGCCCCGCCGCGCCCCGCCGCGCCCCGCCACGCCCCGCCGCGCCCCGCCGCGCCCCGCCACGCCCCGCCGCGCCCCGCCACGCCCCGCCACGCCCCGCCGCGCCCCGCCGCGCCCCGCCACGCCCCGCCACGCCCCGCCACGCCCCGCCACGCCTATGGCGGCAAGGCGGCAAGCCTCCCCTCCCAGTTCTTTTCTCCACAGCGCCACACAGCGCGCGCCAGCCAGGCCAGCGCGACGGGCTTGCTTCGATGACGGAATCATGCCAACAATGTCGCAGGCCCGGAGGGGGGCCCGGGGGCCTGGCCGGGGCGGGGCGGGGGGCCCCCTGGGGGGCGAGCCGCCCCATTGTCTCGAAACACGGCCATGAGAAAGAGAGACACCGCCTAGAAGGGAAGTCTGTGTGTGTGTGTGTGTGTGTGTGTCCGCGTGTGTGTGCGTGTGTTGGACGGGCCAAAGGGTGACGCGCTGAAGGGCAGGGTTCCCTGCCGGATCCCTGACGGTTCCCTGCTCCGCGTGCCCCGCGAGTGCAGCCGACAGGACGCGGCTGAGCAACCGAGTTGAAAGGCCCGGTGATTCCCAAAGAAAAGCGACCGCTCTCTTTCTGGGCGGACCGCCCTATGGGACCGCCCGCCACTACACGGCAAAAGGGTCCGGCAAATCCCAGTACATTTTAATCGTGTGCGGGGGCCAGATTTATCTTTGTAATCTGTTGATTGCTTTTTAGTCGACGTGCTCGGAGGGGGCCGGGCCGGGCCGGGCGAACGGGGAAGGGGCACAGATCCCCTCCTCGCCCGGGCGGCCGCCTTAAGCCCTGTCTCAGCGCATAATATTGGATTAAACTGTGTAACACCATCCCCGGCAAACTTTTTCGTCCCTAAGGAAGGCTTCGGAGGAAAGTTGCAGAAAGGGATCAGGGTTGCCACAATATTTGGATGGTCCAATTCCCTGACATTTCCATGACATCTCCATGACCAAATTCAACATTTTCCCTGACATTTTCGTCAAAAAGTGTCAAGGGTTTAGAAAATATGAAAATCAAAGTGTGACCGATAAATTGTTGCTTTCAACCACTTTAATCAGGTACAAACATTGTGGTAAATGGAAAAGCATCCCGGCGCGCCAGCGCCGGCGCAAACGAAAAAGAGCAACATAAAATGAAGAAATTTGGCCCAATTTCCTATATTCCATGACACTGAGACCAGGGTTGTTAACGTTAATTTCAAAATTAACGCGTTAACGTTAATGCGTTAGTCCGGGTGCATTAACTTAACGCGTTAACGTTAACTCGAATTTGAGAATTTAACGCGTTAACGTTAAATTAACGCAAGTAACGCCGTTATCGTTAAAAAATCTTTAAAACCCAACCAGAGAGGGTTGAGATAACGCCACCAAAACGTTATAACAAACCTTCATCACCCATAAAGGAATTAAAGAAACCATAACACAAATATTAAACTAGGTAAAACAGCTTTTGCTGTGTCTAGCACATATATTTTTTCAGAAATTTACCTGGACCGATCGTGCATTAATCCCTACGTTAATACATTAACGGCGTTACGCGTTAAGAGAGTCCATTAACTTAACGCGTTAACGTTAATGGCCCAGACATATTTTAACGAGTTAACGTTAACGTTAATTAACGATTAACGCCGTTACCGTAACGCCGTTAATCGTTAAATTAACGTTAACAACCCTGACTGAGACCAATTTCCATGACATTTCCATGATTTCCATGACCACTTTTATTTCCATGACATTTCCATGATTTCCAGGTTTTCCATGACACGTGGCAACCCTGGGGATGTTCCGAGATTATTTCTTACGGAGCAAATACGGCCAATTATTCCTATCTGACCGGAGTGCAGACACACTGCACCGGAAGTCGCCCGAACCGAACGTGTGACCCCACCAATGGATTGCTCTCCGAACGAGGAATCCGAGGGGGTATGCACTCGCGTATTAGTCGGTTCACTCTATCCGTAATAGCACGCGTAATAATACGCGTAATAGTCGCGTAATAGCCGAAATTGTCAAAATTTTATCAATTTTGGTGTGTTTTAGGCCGTTTTTAGCTAAATTTCGATTAATTTGTGGCGTAATAGAGCGTAATAGCGTAATAGTCGGTACACAGGTTCAGAGAGCGCATACCCCCTCGGAGGAATCCATTGGTGGGGTCACACGTTCGGTTCGAGTCCCATTTAGCGGCTCTGCAGCTCAAAACACGTCTGGAGTTTTGGCCGCCGGCGCCGGTCTTCCGGCCCACTGCGAGGTGGTTCCTCTACACACGCGCCGTGTACAACAGAACAAACTGGGCCGCCCTCTGACGGCGCGGTCCGCGGTCTGTTTCCCAACGGCTTGCTCGAAATGGAGAGCATTTCAGTGTCAAATGTCGACGGAAGGAGGGAGCACTCCGTGTGCCGTGTCCCATAGGTTAGTGCCACCAAAGTCTCACCGAAGTTGGACCGCGCAAGAGCCACCCTGCACTGGTGCGAAAGATGCCCAGAAAAAGGAAGGAGCTGGTCAATTTTTCACCTGGGCCTTGCCAGGCACGGCAGTTCAACCCATGTTTTCCGTACCAGTTCACACCCTTCTGTGCAGTGGCGTGCGCAGAAATTTTGAAAGGGGGGGGGGGTTGTCGGGCCATGCTTTTTGCCTACTTACAGGGGGAAGTGACGCAATTTGCCTACCTTCCAGGCGCCTGTCTAGTGGCCAAAAGGGGGAGGGGGGTCAAGATGCCCCCCCCCCCTTGCGCACGCCACTGCTCCTGTGAACTGCGGCGAACCACTAAGGTACTTTTCCCGTGCTCAAACTACTTTTTTTTTCGCAGTGTGTGGGCGGGTCTCACCTGGCCTCGTAAACCAGTTGGCGCCGCACCGCCAGACTCCACGTGCTCCGCGTCCGAGCGACTAAGCAGCAATAACAAGAAAACAAAAGAAAGGGCCCAACTTGGCGCGCTCCAATGGGGCGCTGCCACGCATGAAATCAGCCCACACCAGACGCCTCTCTCTCTCTCTCTCTCTCTCTCTCTCTCTCTCTCTCTCTCTCACTCTCTCTCTCTCTCTCTCATCCACACCCTCCCGCTCTCTGATACCAACTTCCGGAAACAACAAGTAGAATTGAATATTGAGGACAATTGAGTTTGGCGATGCTATCGTCTTTACCGGTCTACTAGGGCAGTGGGAGGGGGGAGTTGGAGGGGGAAGGGGGCTTCTCTCAATCCATTGTGTGTATCTGAGCGTCTTGTTCGGAGAACTGCTGCTCGCCAAGAACCGCATTCAGATGGTACAGCGATGTCGTCCTCGTCAAACACTCTTATCAGGAGTTTTCTGCCCGAGTCTGCGCGCTGCGCGTTTTTCAAAGTCACTCCCCCCCCTTTCCCTCGCGCAAAGGGGGAAAGTTAGAGCGGCAAATTTCCCACGATGGTTGTCCCCAACACAACTCACGCCATTCTTCGGATAGACATCGGACTACTTCCGTTCTGGTTGTTCCCGCTGACGGTCAACAAGTTTGATGAAATCGACTATGCACAGGACAAACGTACGCGTCACTGCTTTGCGGTTCGTTGCGCTTGCAGACGTTACACTTGAAATCAACACGCATAAAACCTTCCGAAGTATTTTGAGCATACAAAGTACAAACTACACTGCAAGAAAAAGTGTGAATAGCACAACAAAAGTACAACAAAAACTGTACAATTGAAATACAACAGGGATTGTATAAAGTACAACGAGAATGGTACGAACCACAACGAGGCCTGGATTGTCCAGCACTACGTCATGCCGGTTCCCTTGTACCTTGTACAACAATTTGTGTACTTTTAAAGCACCATAAATTCCTGATAAAAATTTGCCAGGAATTTGTGTACTTTTGCTGTGGTATTTTCTTGCAGTGTTTGTCATACGAAGCTTTCTAAGCTTATGCATGAGCAAACTACTTTGCAATAACAAGCTGCTTTTCTTTGCAAGGCCTAAAATATTTTGCAAGGTTTTCAGAAGGAAGTCAAGAGTAGAAATTCCCCTATGTTTTTAGAAATCGGACGAGCCTGTTGCGCTGCATTTAAAGCGTAAACTTGCTACATTTAAAAACAGAAAGCACCAGTGTAGTTGATGGCAAAAGTTTAAAATATGACCCTCCGCCAAGTATTTCAGTGAACGCGAAATGAAAGAAAAAAGCTCCACAATTAAAACGGCGTCCCGCACGTCCATTGCCCCGAGAGACCGCACCGCTCCGCATGGAACTCGTAATGAACAACAAACTCGGTGCCAGCCCCCCCGCCCCGCCCCGTCCCGGTGGCGGCAGCGGCGCTGCACAGTGGGCCAGAAGACCTGTGGAGGCGGCCAAAACTCCAGACGCATTTTGAGCTCCAGAGTCGCTAAATGGGACTCGAATTGAACGTGTGACCCCACCAATGGATTCCTCGTTCGGAGAGCTATCCGTTGGTGGGGTCACACGTTCGGTTCGAGTCCCACTTAGCGACTCTGGAGCTCAAAACGCGTCAAGAGTTTCGGCCGCCTCCACCGGTCTTCTGGCCCACTGTGCGCTGGCTTCGGGTCCAAGAAGTTTTATCACCACTCTAAACGCTGAGAGGATCAGGCGAGGCCCCAATCCCAAGCCGACTTCATGCATTTATGCAGCGCGCCTGCAGGGTAGGCAAGCACGCGAGACGCCGCACCCGTGCCTCGCGGGCCGGCCTACCCTCGCACCTGCAGGCGCTAGCCCGCGCCAGCCGAGATTCAGTGTTGCCACACGAGCGGGCCCAACGTCCCACCGCGGTGTCGACAGGGTGGCCAACACCTCAGCCGCGCACGAGGAGGGTGTCCTGTGACACCGGTGGAAGGAAACGCGTTTTGAGCTCCAGAGTCGCTAAATGGGACTCCAACAGGACGTGTGACCCCACGAATGAATCGCTCTCCAAATAGGGAATCCATTGGTGGGGTCACACGTTCGCCTCGAGTCCCGTTTCGCGACTCTGGAGCTCAAAACGCGTCTAGAGGTTTTGCCGCCTCTACCGGCATTCTAGCCCACTGTGACAGGGCAGGTTGAGGTTGGCAACCCTAGCGACTGCCGTAATAGCTGTGCTTCGCTCTCCGCGAGGAGGGTGGCAACCCTACTCGAGTGCATCGTGGGCGAGTGTCAGTCCAGACAGTGCGCGACACTGCTGACACTGCCGACAGCTCGCCGTCCTGCGTGTTCGGCGAGCGGGTCGCAGAGTCCGTCGATGCGCGCGGGCGGCACTCAGGAGGACACACTGTAAGTAGGCCATGCCGCTCGCTAGCCTGTGCGGTAACTGCAGCCGCCACGCCCCACCGTAAGGAGCCCCGCCCCCGCAACCTGCCGGGCATGCCCCACTCCACCAGGTGCGGAAGGGGGGGGGCGGCAAACACTGGCAGGTGGAGTGAGCGAAGGAACATTAGTCGCCGCTAGTTTCAATTACTGGAGCGGTGAGGCGGCGAAGCAGGTGGCGCGGGGAAGGGGGGGGGAGGGGGGCTTCTGTTTTCAGCCTGCCAGAGCCCCGCCGGGCCCCCCGCCCGCGCGGCCGCGCCCGGCGTCGACTGTCGAAACATGTTTCGATTCGCAACTTGACTTGGAACGGAAGCCCTTCTTGGGCAACTTCTGGCCCCGCGGCGTCGGGGCGCGAGACGCGGCCCGAGACGCGTAGGGCGTGCCTCCGCCCTTCCCTCTCGCTCTAGCCGCCTTCACTCTCTATCCTCGTCTTTCGCGTTTTCAAGCGTCGCACAGTGGGCCAGAAGACGGGTGCAGGCGGTCGAAATCCCGGACGCGTTTCGAGCTCCAGAGTCGCTAAAAGGGACTCGAACCGACCGTGTGACCCCACCAATGGATTGCTCTCCGAGCGAGGAAACCATTGGTGGGGTCACACGGTCGGTTCGAGTCCTGTTTAGCGACTCTGGAGCTTACGCGTTAAGAGTTTTGGCCGCCGGCGCCGGCCTTCTGGCCCACTGTGGGTCGGCCAGTTAGCCGATTCTATGCCGGCCGCGCGACACCGCGGTGCGTCTATCCGCCCTCTGCGCGGTGTTTCAATCCCACGCCGACCTGCTTCTATCCCTTTCCGCCCCGAAGCCGGGCCCAGTCGCTGCTCTTTTTCCCTCCATGATGTTGATGGTTCGGTTCCCCAAGGGACATTGCATCGGCGCTTGGCGGGTCAGCGAAAGTTTGGTTCGGCTCGACGGGGCGGGGCGGGGCGGGGCGGGGGCGTGATTGCTCACTGGCGCCTCGGCCCGCCCCGCCTTGCCTCGGCCCGCGCGTCCCCTTCAAAGTGTTCGTCCTCGTTTGACCTTAGGACGGCCTTGGAGTGGGAGCGGGACGGCGCGACACGGAAGGCCACTCGAACTCGCCCTCCCCGCCCGCCCCGTCTTTTTCATTCCGACACACCGTCTGCGACCCCCCCGCCATCGCGTGAGGCGCCATGCATACAGGCATACACGGGGGCGCCGCCTCAGCCGCCGACGCGTTGTTGTCCTTTCCGGGAAATAATTTACGTCATATCGGGACAATTGGACCCCAGCCGCGCGCGCACTTTGCGCACCGAGGAATGGGAAAAAAAGCCGATGGAGGCGGCCAGCCGCTCGCCGCAGGTATCGTTTAACTTAACGTGCGGCTGCGGCTCGACTGGCTACGAGGCGAAGGCATGAACCGTTCCAAATGGACTTTTTTTCCCCGCGGTAATGTTTGCTTTGTAATGTCCTCGTGAAAATGGTTTGATTCGTCCGTGACCCAGATCGGACGGGTGGCCGCTCTGCCCCGGGCCTGCCCTGGGCCTGCCCTGCCCTAGCGCGGCCTTCAAGGGCTTGTCCTAGCGACGCGCAATCTCGCCGAGTTTAGGCAAAGTGTCCATGACACCTGTTCCTCCATCCAACAGGGCTATCAGAATCTCATCAGGGCGGATAAGCGCGGCACCGCGGGGGCGGCGGGCGGGGCGGGGCGGGGCGGCACTACGGAGGCGGGGATGGCGGTGCGCTTATTGGTGTGGTGTGGCTGGGAATCCCGACTTGGGGGGGGGGGGGGGCAAAGCGTCTGCGCTGAGCTCCTCATTACCTCCCTGTTTGGTTTGCGCCAACTTTAAATTGGATCCATCCAGGCACGGCCAGGGCCACACGCCGGGCGAGAGTGTCAGCAAGAAAGTAAAAAACAAAAAAAAAAACGATTTTTTTTCGGACAAGGATGCGGTATTTGAACCCGCGACCTGGTGCGCTGACAGGAGGTGGCTGGCACATGAGTGACTCGGCGCCTCGCTTTCGGGGCGGTCACGTCCCACTGCTGGCCTTCGGCTTCCCCGGCTGCCTTCGGCTGGCGAGGTCGGGACTGGCCGGGCGCCGCGGCGGGGCTAGGGCCAACACGACGTGCCCCCCCCCCCTTCTGGATTGAAGAATGCCGCGTGGTTGGCAGCCGAGCGGTGCGCCCGAACGACAGGCTACAACTCACCGTGAAAACGCCGCGCTGCTGCCCGCTCCGGAATGATTGGAGGTGCAAGGGGTAAAGGAGGGGGGGGGGGGGGCGTGGCTTCGGCGCAGGTTGCGTGGCGGGGGTCTATTAGGCGCAGATTGCCACCTCAGCTGATCCCTGCACCCCCTCCCCCCACCCCGCGCCAACTCAAACAAAGCGACTCCTTCTTCTGATGCCCCCCCCCCCACCTCCCCGATACCCTTCAGCGAATGGCGGCTCCACCACTTAATCTCCTCACAAAGGCCAGCCGTGTGGACTTTACACCAAGAAAACAGCTTCGGTGATGAAAGGAATACGATGACCGACACTTTGAAAGGAGCTCGCGAGCTGCCCCCCCCCCCCCCCCCCTCTTTCTCTCCGCCTTAACCAGCTACTGGCCTTTCAGGCGTTTGCGTAAGGTGTTTACAGCGGGACACGTTGCGGCACCGCCTTGCTGGCGACTCGAAAGCGACCCCCCCCAGCCAAGCCATTCCAGCGCGCTATCCAGAGCCCCTTTGCACCTGACCTGGCCCAGGCATAGGGCTGATTCCAAGTCGCTCTGTCTCTCTCGCACTCACGTGGCGCCCCGCAGAGAGAGAGAGAGAGAGAGAGAGAGAGAGAGAGAGAGAGAGAGAGAGAGAGAGAGAGAGAGAGAGAGAGAGAGAAAGAGAGAGACCTCCCTCTCGGAGTCTCCGTCTCGGCTGGCTTGCAGCCTGTAGTGGCGCTGGCTCCGCCGCCCGACCCCCCGCGCGTGGGTTTGCCCACATACGTATTGCACAGTGTGTCTGCCGCCAAAGGACGGAGTAAAAATTAAAATGTCCTGCATACAATAAGTGATGGTGACACGACCGCGAATGAGCTCATCGGGACGCGGTTTCGACCTGTTGCACCGCCTCATGGATTTTAATTCGTGTTTTGCAGGTGAGGACTCCGCTATAATGCCATAGGCAGCTGCTGCTCTGAACCGGGCCAATACCTGCGGTGAGTTTTTACCCAACCCCTACCAAAAAACTTTCATGGTTCATGGTTCATGGTTCATGGTTACGAGCAACATGTGTGTCAAGGTGGCTTGCGCCTCCAAGAAACCCACACGATCTATAGTTATTGGCTATAGACTGGGCGGGGCCGTAAGCCGACCCAATCCGGTATTGATAATCCGCCGGCTCGGGACCCATTGCTCCTCCTAAATGATGAGGGAAGTCCCCCCCCCCACTTGTCGCACTCCGATCCACGGCAGCGCTGAGGGGGTCCCACCTCGCATCAGTCGCGAGGTGAACAGTATCCCTTAGGGCTCGCGCCCCTTCCGGATACCGGGGAGAAGAGAATGGATTAAAGTGATAGAAACAGGGCAACACTTTGAAGAAAGAGGTTTGATCCCCTGCGGTCTCCTTCGATCCCTCCATCGTCCCCCAGCGGAAGCGTGCAGCAGACAATGGGACACACGGGCGCGGCACCGGGGCGCCGACGGCCCACCAAATCTCAGATTGGGCGGCCTTCAACTGTCGCCTTCGGCGTGGGGTTTGAACTTGCCGCCCTGCCTCGGTCAACCAGTGTCACTGGGGGAACGCCCTTGGTGCATCCTGCCTGGGTTGTTGTTATCCAGCGCTCAGCATGTCCCAACGCCCGTCCCTGCGCCCGTCTAGGTCAAGACACGGTCTTTCTTCGCTGTCTCGCTCAAGCCATGCAAAGATAGAAGCAGATATCATATGTCCCACGCACACAAGCGAGCAGGTAAAAAATAGAAAGCGCATTCCACCACCTCCACTGCCCCTGGTCAGGCGTTAGCAACTATTGACTAGCAATAGCCCCCAGGGGAGACGTGGATCAAATTCCGAACGTCCCTGACCTGGGAGGGGGTCGTGCACAGCACATGCGGTGAGTAAAATAGTGAATTAAGACAGGTATGGCAAGGTGAAGCGAAAGCACTGTTAGCGGCACCCTTAGGTGTCTAACACAACCCCACCCCCCTCCCCCCACCCAACCCCTACCAAAAAACTTTCAGAAAAAAAATTATTTACGGAAATTTGACCTGTACTGTCAAGCGCCTTGTCGGGAGTCGAACCCGGGACACTTTGTGGCCGGAGCTCGCGCAAACGACTCGGGCGGCGCTACAGGGCGGCGCGGTCAGATTCATAAGGCCAGCACACTGATTCCGAGAGTCGCATTCGTCGATCTGTCTCTCTCACACCCACAGAGGAAACGCCTCGTGAGTGCGAGAGAGACGGAGCGACGGAAACGACTCTCGGCCAGGCCGTCGGCACATCATGCTCCCCGAAATGAAGCATTCCGCACCCGTCCCGCCCTCGATATACCATGGCCGGCTCCCTTGCCGTCCAATTTCACAAACTGCTTCAAATGTCCGCCAACTGGTCGCAGCAATCGCCTCGCTATTTCCACCATGTGGCACCAGAGGGAAAGGGGGGGGGGGTGCCCCATTCGGGGCCATCCGGCTCGTCTTTGTATCTCACATCACGTCGGAAAGTTAGCACGCCTCAGCGCATTCTAGCGGGCGGGGCGGGGTGGGGTGGGGCGGGGCGGGTGGGGCGGGGTGGGGTGGGGCGGGTGGGGCGGCCTTGCATGGCGATGGGCCGGCCTGCATCTTGCACGTGTTGCGCGATACGTATGAATGCGGCTTATCGATTCGTCTGCTCAATGGACCGCGAACGGGATAGCGCAAAACACACAAACAGACAAAAAAAATCCGCACACACATCAACACACACCTATACAAACGCCACACACACACACACACACACACACTCGCGACGTGACAGTGACACGAAAGCGTCGGAGTACATCAGATAATTCCGGATTCAGAATCGTTTTCGTTTTCGCCGCGGCCCGCTTTCGTTTTGGTCGGCGGTTCGTTCGTTCCCACGCGCTGCGCCGCGCCCGCGAGGTGCGAAAGGGAGATGGATAGATAGATAGAGCGGGGCGGCGGTGGGCGCGGTATCTCGGCCAATCCGAAGGTCGGCCTAATCGCTCGCGCGACGACGCAAAACGCAAAAAAACGGCGGCGGCCGCGAAAGGGCCAAAGTGGGGCAGCGGCACGGCGCACAGTGGGCCAGAAGACCGGCGGAGGCGGCAAAACTCTAGACGCGTTTTGAGCTCCAGAGTCGCTAAACGGGACTCGGACCGAACGTGTCGCCCCACCAATGGATTCCTCGTTCGAGGAGCAATCCATTGGTGGGGACACACGCTCGGTTCGAGTCCCATTTAGCGACTCTGGGGCTCAAAACTCGTCCGGGATTTTGACCGCCTCCGTCGGTCTTCTGGCCCACTGTGCGGCGGCGGCGTCGACGCGAATGTGCCTGCACACCGCCAGTAGTTTCAGGGACGTTTTTTCCCGCTAATGGCCGTAAATGTTGTTGTTGTTGTTGTTTTTACTGCACCTCGCGGATGCAAATTAAGGCCGGCTTCAAGAAGCCGGGGGTCGTAACACCCGATCAATACCGCAATGAAAAACGAGTTCCGACCTCTCCGCGACCTCTCTGATCGCTGGCAGGGACGGCAGCGCCATTTCCATAAGGGGCAAACGTAAAGTCGGGGCTCGGTGAGCTACACTGGAAACTAGGTCCAAAAAACCTGGGGAAAGGGTCGACTTCACTCCACAGTGACGCAAAAATGATTACAGAACTCCTGAGCCTAGGCTCGGGTGGCACAGTGGGCCAGAAGCCAGCGGAGGCGGCCAAAACTCTCGACGCGTTTTGAGCTCCGGAGTCGCTAAATGGGACTCGAACCGAACGGGTGACCCCACCAATGGATTGCCCTCTGAACGAGGAATCCTCTGGTGGGGTCACACGTTCGTTTCGAGGCCTGTTTAGCGACTCTGGAGCTCAAAACGCGTCGAGAGTTTTGGCCACCTCCACCGGTCTTCTGGCCCACTGTGGGTGGCCAACGTTAACACAACTCCGGCCGCAGAGCCCGAAAAACAAGCCAGAGTGTCCGGCCTCCGAAAAGCCTCGTGGCAATGCGGAGTAAAATCCCGGCCGCCGGATTGGCGAGGGTCCTGTCATCACGGCGGTCAGTTTGTTCCATCAGGAAAAGTTTGATACAGTTGCCATCCCCTGACCTTCACCCTCCTGATGGCGTTGCCCGGCCCTGCCCCTTGGGCCTGGGGCACCGGCCCGGCCGGTTCGGCGCGGTGGCAACCCTAGACGGCATCAAGGGCCCCGGGCAGCCCCGGGCAGCCCCCCAGCTTTGGCAGTCGGTCACTTCATTATCGCCCGCCGTGATAATCAACCCCCCCTCCCCCCTCCCCTCCCCTGGAGCGAGGGAACGAGCCACCTCAACACGGCGATCGCGGCATTGAAAAAGTTTCTGCGCAAAGGACATCGCGGCAACGCGTGGGCAGAAGGGCTTGATTGGTGTGCGCGCTCTCTCTTCCTGTGTGTGTGTGTGTGTGTGTGCGCGTGTGTGTGTGTGGCCGCTGCGTTGCCCTCTTGCGGTCGTAATAGGGCAAAATGTCCTTGTTCTACGAAGCGGAATAACGCCCCAGGGCGCAGCGTTTTAAAAATCCGCTCTCCGAAATCTCATTTTCTTCTTGTGAAGTACGAAAAATAAACTACACACCCTGTGTCCATTGGCCTGCAGCGTCAGAGTGCAGTCAATGCGGGGCCGTGATGAGAGAGAGGTAAAGCGGCAAAGGGCCGCGGGCGTTTTGTGAATGCAAAACACGACGCTTGTCGGACGTCGGCGAGGTGTCGCGGGCTGCGGCCGGCCGGAGAGACCTCTTGGAGGAGACGCGGCGGAACGCGACGCCCGTTTGGTGTCTGACAAGTTATTGACAGCTCCGCTGGCTTTCGCTGGCTCCGCTGCTCGAGTGGAGCCCCTCCAACGCTCTCGCCCTTCGAGCAGCCCTTCGAGCAGCCCTTCGAGCAGCCCTTCGAGCAGCCCTTCGAAGCCCTGGCCCTCCAGCCATGGCCCTCAAGGCCGGCCGCGCGGGCCAGACTGTTGACCATTCCACGCGCCGAGCCGGCCACAGTGGGCCAGAAGGCCGGTGGAGGCGGCCGAAACACCAGACGCGTTTTGAGCTCCAGAGTCGCTAAACGGGACTCGAACCGAACGTGTGACCCCACCAATGGATTCCTCGTTCGAAGAGTGATCCATTGCTGGGGTCACACGTTCGGTTCGAGTCCCGTTTCGCGACCCTGGAGCTCAAAACGCGTCCGGGGTTCTGACCGCCTCCACCGGTCTTCTGGCCCACTGGGCCGACATGAGGTCGCCGCCATCAGGAAGGAGGTTCACCGTCACCGGGAGGGTCGTCATGGGGAGGTTGTCGTCGCGGGGGAGGTTTCCGTCATGAGGGTAGGAGGCCTCGGCGTCGCAAGAAGCGTCGTGGGGGCAATGGAGTCGGCATGGAGATGCAGTGGGTGGCAGTCTCACTTATTGCGGCCCGGCGACCGAACGACCCAAGCGGCGGTTGAGAGGAATTAGCTGGCGTCAAGTGAGGCGGGCCGAGGCGGGGGCGGGCGGGGGCAGGCGGGGGCGTTGTCCGTCCAGAGTGGGGCCGCCGGGCCGCCACCGCCACACTGGAGTGGAGCGCTGGCGCCGCCTCCTCCTCGGGGAGCGCCGCTCCGCCACGCCGCACCGCCGAGCCATTAGCTCAACGTCCTGGATCCACTCATGGACGCAATCAAATTTGAATGCGGAAAACAGAGAAAGGCGCACCGAGTTGGCACCCCTGCGGGACAGCCCTCGTGGAGATTTAGCGCGTGGCGGCGCGGCGGGGCAGGTGCTTCAAACTTGGGTCGTAACGTGGGCCACCCTTGGCGGGGCGGGGCGGGGCGGGGCGGGGGGGCGGGGTCGGGGCGGGGTGGGGCGGGGCGAGGTGCGGCCCGGGCGGCGATTTGCGATGTTTCATTTGCAAGGCTGGCAGCCCTGCCGGCCCTGGTGGCCCTGGCCGGGGCGCGAAGGCAGTGTGCCGGCCGGACTTGCCCCGTTTTTGATTAATATGTACATATGCATGCAGCCAAAAGTAGGGCGCGGTTCAATTTCACGCGGCAATTAAAACCCGTCCGTTTCTGGTAAAAATGTGGAGGGACCGGCGCGCGCTGCCGGCGCGGCAATTCATCAGTGCACTTCCAAACTCGTTGGCCGCGTGTGCAGCTTCGTCCCGCCCCGCCCCGCCCCGCCCCGCCCCGCGCCTCCGGCCTCGCGAGGGGCGAGCCAATCAAACAGCGGTGCGAACTGGGCCACGCGAAGGAAAAAAAATACGATTTCAAGAAATCCTAGGAGTCACGAAGTCAATTTGATTATTGTGTAAGAGTGTGGAGAAAGAAAAGAAGTGGTGTTGTGAAGTTGTGGCTCAGGGGACTACCAATGGCAGTGGTACCAATGTGGTCGATGTGCCACCCGTCGAAATTTAAACTTGACAAAATAGAAATCAAAATGCTGGTAAATTCAAAAAATTCCAATGCTAATGTATTCCGCAGTGTTCTGACAATGAAACATCTTTAAAGTCCATCATTATTAAAATGTTCTTGGCAGAAAGAAGGCAGTAAATTAATTTTCACGGGTTGGCAACTAGTTTCTCGGCGTCTGCGCCCTTGCAAAAATCGCGAAGCTGAAAGCACCAGCAGTCGCGCATTAAAACTGCCCATCCATTGTTGCTGACGTTGAATTGTTTGGCTTGTTTCATAAGGCTATGGTTCTCTAGTCATGTTTTCTTCAATTCTGTGTAATAGTTCTCCCTTACAACGTATCAACACCACGACGGTTGGTTTGACAAACTTCATAAACTCGGGAGGGATGGTTTCGAAACGCGGGTGAGTCTTGTTCGAGGAACATGAGCACTGCAAGTCGCGAGGTGGAGCGAAGTGGTCCTAGTGCTAACTGAATCACAACAACAACAAAATTGTTTTATTGACAGAAAAATAAAGGAATAGTTGAGAAACTGTAAGTCAGAAAAAAAGAACTTTTGTTTTGCTAATTTTCTGTGAATATTTTTTTAGAAAGTCATCGCACAAAAATTGAAAATTTGTTTTATATGAATTTTTATAAGCAGGAAACAAAGAAAAAACAAGAAAGAGAGCAAAATTAATACAGATTTCAAATGCTACAGTTGGTTAAACTGTTAACAGGTTGCAAACCTACTGCGCATGTCCAAAAACACTCCAATCAAGAAGTATTATTGGATAGTTCTACCCGAAAAACTGCGTTCGAACCGACACCAATTTTATTGTTGCATCTTGTCTACCTGCAGTCAAAGAAATTTTTCATTTCGAACGTGCTGATTTCAGCTTTTGGAGTAAGCTGTACAGACCCAAAAAGAAGCTCGGCTATTGGTCCGCCCCGGCTCGGCTCCCCCCACTCCCTTTTTTTTTCCTTTGACGAGTCGAGTTTTGCCATGGAAACGGCGATTTTGACAGCAAATTTCTCAAAATTGGCCACCAACTTTTTAACCAGATTTCAGCATGAGAATCAGCGTTCAAAGTTCTACAAGTCTGCAAAGTCTCATTAAAATCGTATAGAAAGTTTCCGAAATGCATAAAGGGCCACACAAATTGAATCTCGGGCCGGCTGAATCCTGGGTATACTATAAGGCTACTTCGTGCCTAAAAAAAGTATGGCGACAGCGTCGGAGGAGAAGGCAGGCGCATTGCCATACGACGCGGCATCCCGAAATCGGCACCGCCACTCGTTTGATGAATCGCACAATCCAGACCGCCATAAATCACCCTCGAGTGGACCACGCCCAACAACAACAACAACAGCAGCAGCAACAACAACAACAACAACAACAACGATACTTCCTCCTGCATCCTTCCGCGGCTTTCGCGCGCCTTAACGTCAACAACAACAACAACAAAACCTTCGCCTTTTCTTCGCTTAAAAACTATCAAAGAATTTAATTGGCGCACTTAATGAGCGCTTGCTGTAATAATTACCCTCATTCTAATTTCGAGCACGCCGCCTGACCGACTGTGCGGCGCTGTGCGGTTGCGTAAGGCAGCACTTCTCTCCCCGTCTGCCTCTTTCTCCTCCCTCCCTCCCTCTCTCTCTCTCTCTCTCTCTCTCTCTCTCTCTCTCTCTCTCTCTCTCTCTCTCTCTCCCTCTTTCTCCCTCGTTCGGCCCATCGATTCACCCCGCGATTAATTATCGCAGTCTGTTTGTATTTGCATGGCCGTGCCCACTGCGTGCCCACTGTACTTCACAGTGTACCGCGGGCCTCTCCACCCGGCGTACTCGAGGGCGGCGGCAGCGGCGAGTTGGCGCTGACAGCGAGAACGGCGCGGCTAGCTGTCTCTCTCGCACCCATGGGGGCCGCCACACCCTCGGCCCCGCCCGCCCCGCGAGTGCGACAGAGACAGAGCGATGGATCGCTCGGCAGGCTGTGGATATTATACGCAGGTACGGCGTGTGCCGCATAGCTCGCATATGAATCGGACAGATTTTCCAGTGGGGTGCGCGTGGCGGGCTTCGGTCGGTGCCGAGGTTCGAACAACACGAGGCCGCGACGCGAGGCCCGACTGAAACCCCAGCAATTTCCAATATAACCCTGGCTCGCATGAGCACAAAGCAGGTTTTCGAGTAGAGGTAATGTTTCAAACGGTTTGAAACTTTTGTTGATACTTGAGGGATTTGAAATTGGTCGATTTCAAGTGATCTTAGTGTACCTTCACGTTTCTAAACCCTAAAAAGAACTTTCGAAATTTCATCATCCGGTTTCGGACCAATTTGTACGACTAATTTCACATCCAAAAAGTTGAAAACACTGGTAAAACTAAAGCGTAACTCTATGCTTGAGTCAAGCATAAAGTTACGCTTGAAGACGTTACTCTTGAAATGAAGCATACTCTGGATTTTCCCCCATGCATTTATATAGGAGGAATCTTGGCCGATGAGCCTGTCACGCTTGATTTCAAGCGTAAACAGATTACGCTTGAAAACAGAGGGTAATACTACGCTTTAGTTTTACCAGTGAACCAGCTGCAACTCAATTTAAGCATTAACGGTTAATTGTCCTCTGCCCCTCAGAGTGCCCCACAGTGTCGTGCCAACGCCACGCCCCGCAGCACTCGTCCGGTCGCGGTCCGCGCACCAAGCTGCGATTTCAACCCGCCAAAGGCACGCCGCGCAACGCGCACAACGCGTGGGACTACAAACTGACCTGGCCGCTGACGGGCGGGCGAGCGGACGGACAGCTGGACAGGCGAACAGACAGACAGACAGACAGACAGACAGACAGACAGACAGACAGACAGACAGACAGACAGACAGACAGACAGGCGGAGACTGGATTGTGTTGCCAGACCGCCACGCCAGACACGCGAGGGCCTCGGCCCGCCTCGCCTCGGTCCGCCGCCTTGTTTTGCGGCTCCAAATATTTTTCCCGCGTGGCTCGGCAATTATGCTAATACAGTGTAGGGACTGTTTGCGGGGGGCCGGCGGTAAATCCGGAGCACCTGTCTCTCTCGCACTCGCGGGGCGTCCCGTCCGGGCCCGGGGTGCGAGAGAGACAGAGGCAGCACCGTTCGTCGGACGGCGAGGCCACCAGATTGTCAACACCTCGTCGTCGCAGGGCGTCCCGCGCTGCAGGCCCTCGCAGGCCCTGCTCCTGAAAAGGCTGTTCTCATTGGCACGCCCCGCCGTCACACTAGTTTGTGCAGCCCCGCCCCGCCCCGCCCTCCTCGCCATGAAAATTTCACCGGCCTGTCCCTCCGACAGTCAGCCTTGCCAAGCCCAGCCTCGGCCCCAGCCTGCTTCCAGGGCCTCCGCACTGCAGGTGCAAAATGCAGGGCGGCAGGCGGATTCTGGAGGCACCACCTGCCTCTCTCTCTCTCTCTTCTCTCTCTCTCTCTCTCTCTCTCTCTCTCTCTCTCTCTCTCTCTCTCTCTGTCACTGCGCCCCGAGTCGGTCTGCAGGCAAAACTCTTTGTCGCGATAAATAAACAAATCGGCGCTGATGGCGGGCGCTGGGCTGCCGAACCGTTCCGGAGGGCCGTTTCATCGCTCTGTCTCTCTCGCACCCCTGCGGGACGCCCCGCGAGTGCGAGAGAGACAGAGCGACGAGGCGGGCCAAGGCCTGGGCCCCACTGGCCCAGCTCCGCACTGCTTCGCTTCGCACTGCTTGGCCGGCCGGCCCGAAATAAAACATCGCCGCGCCATAACTGTCCCAGCAAACTGCCAAACTTGGTAATTAGCTAACGGGAACTTCGGCACGTGTTATCCGCGGCCGAGGAAAGAAAGCGCGCCACAACAACAACAACAACAACAACAACAAGAGTCGCCCTCTTCAAGAGACCGCGGCAAATTCGACGCGGCGCACTCCATCGGGGTGCATTATTTAGGGCCAGCCCCTCCGCGGTCGCGGCGCCGCGGTGCCCGTGGCGGTGCCGCGGTGTAGGGACATTTGTCGGCCGTCACTTATTCACACCCAGAAAGGAAGGCCGGCCGGTCCTCGCCTCGGCCAACCCCCTCCTCTCCTTGCTTCTCCCGCCATCCTTGCTTTTTCACACAAAAAAAAATCCACCCCCGTTTCCCGGCCCCGGCCTGCCCCCACCGAACCCCTTTAAACGCAGTCTAATTGTCACTCGGACTGACGGTCCGGACACATGTGCCAATAATAGAGGAGACAACTGCTTAGTCTCCTCCCCCTCCTCGCCCACGCAGGGACTGACTGACAGACCAGGTCGCGCGCGCTGGTTATGATTCACCTAGCCCGCGACTGTTAAGATGGTATTTATGGAAAAGAGTCAGATTTGATGACGTTTTTGTTGACGGATGGAATACTTCTTATTTTGAAAACCAATTGGAGCTCCTCGCCACGGCCTCGGCGACGGCCTTGACGGCGGCCTCGACGGCGGCCTCGACGGCGGCCTCGACGGCGGCCTCGACGCGGCGACGGCGCCTCGACGGCGGCCTCGACGGCGGACTCGACGGCGGACTCGACGGCGGCTCGACGGCGGCCTCGACGGCGGCCTCGACGGCGGCCTCGACGGCGGCCTCGACGGCGGCCTCGACGGCGGCCTCGACGGCGGCCTCGACGGCGGCCTCGACGGCGGCCTCGACGGCGGCCTCGACGGCGGCCTCGACGGCGGCCTCGACGGCGGCCTCGACGGCGGCCTCGACGGCGGCCTCGACGGCGGCCTCGACGGCGGCCTCGACGGCGGCCTCGACGGCGGCCTCGACGGTGGCCTCGACGGTGGCCTCGGCGACGTCTTCGACGACAGCCCCTGTGACGGCCTCCGCCAGGGCTTCCACCACGGCCTCGGCGACGGCCTCGGTGACGGCCTTCGCCACGGCCTCGGTGACGGCCTTCGCCACGGCCTCGGCGACGGCCTCCGCCATGGCCTCCGCCACGGCCTCGGTGACGGCTCCGCCACGGCCTCCTAAATCGGCTCGCCGGCCAATTTGCAAAACACGCCGGCCGTGTATCGCACGCGCTGCCGGGCGCCAGTGCCAGTGCTGCCGCCTTGACGCGTCGCTTTATTGAAACAATTTCCCACGTGCGGCTCAATACCTTCTGCCAGCTGCACGCCACCTGGCCAGGTGCCGCCAGGTGTGGGGAAAGGGGGGAGTGGAGGGGGAAGGGCAGAAAAAGGGTGAAGGAAGAGGATCGGAGGGGAGGGGGCATCGGCAGGGGGAGGGGGAGGGGGAGGGAGGGCGCAGGTGTGGGGCTCAACATGTCAGCAATAATGGCCAGTATTTCTTGGACCAGCGTTTGATGTACGGGCGTTGCAGGCCGTACACTGGAAAACGGGAAGGCGGAAGGGGGGAGGGGGAGGGGGCTCCGCACCGCGGGGGTTGCGGGGGTTGCGGAGGTTGCGCTCCCCGCCGCCACGCTCCGCCAGTTTATTTCTCTGCAGGTGTGAGTAAATCTACATGACGGCCCGTCGAATCAAGCCTTCGCCTTATTTATTTGTTTGACTGGCATCCGAGATGGCGCGAAAGGGGGAGGGGGAGGGGGGGGAGGGTCGGGGAAGAGCACCCGCTCGCTCCTTATCTGCTGGGGGCACGCCTGTCGGTTTGACGGGGGCCAAATATGTGCCACCGGGACAGGCGGCAGCGGCGGAGGCTCAGCGGAAGTTCGCCTACGAAGCAGAGGCAGTCTTGCAGTGCACATCAAAAAAATAAACACAACTACACTCTAGAGTTCCTACGGATGCCCTCATTCGCAATACAAATAGTTTCATCCGCACCCTACAAACCTTTTTGAGTGAGTGTAATACGAATAACTATGTTTGTAGTACACAGATGACCTTACCCACAAGAGGCACTTGCTTGTATTTATGGCTATCAGAGACAGCCAGCATGAACGGAAAGACTTATTTATAATGAAAGCCACCATCGTTCTACAAATTCACCAGCGAACTCAGTGGGGAGCATGCGTGTATACCCCATGGCTCTTTTCATACGTAAATACTGACTAATTACTTTAAATAACTACTTCTTACCTGCAGTGCATTGATGCGTGAGGCTGAGTTGATTCTCTCTGAACAAGAACAGGAACGGCTGATCCCTGCACGCAGACATAAATGTGGATTATGGTCGACACCATATTTTGTCCAAGGGAATGAGTCACACCATTGTCCTTGAAATAGATAGATAGACACTCAGATAACACTATCACTTTGTTCTTGCAGCAATGGAACACTATTAGAAGTTTCTTCACATGTGTCCTGTGAACATCTTTCCCTGCGCCTGATGAAGGGAGGTTAGTCGACCCGCATCTAGGTTGTTATCTTTTTGGCGCTACGAGACGTGTCAACCCATTCGGCGCACTACCGCGTCCCCTCTGCTCAAGTCGGTTCATGCTTTTGACGTTTTGTAGTTCCAGTCCGGTGGTTAAAAGTCCTGAAACGGAATAAACGGACGAGCTAGCAAACACACTACACCGCAAACAAACAACAAAACATTGGCAACAAACAAGAACAAAGCACAGTCGGAAGTGCCAACATGACGATGCAAAATATCGTAACAGCTCTGCAGCTTGTTGGCTGCAAGAAAAGTTCATCAGAGACAGAGAGACGTTCTTGCTTTACCCGCATGATCTGCGCGGCTTGGCGGCTTTTGCAGTGCAGGACCTGCAGGCCCTCCCAGTGTAGGCACACTCAAAGCAAATTGAGGCGAATCGGCTCGGCGTCCCTGCAGTGTTTTCCCGCGTCGCGTCGCGCGTCGCGCCTCGCCGCGGCGTGTACTTCACTCCAGCTCATAGGTATAATCTTCACATAAATTGCGACCCCGTCTCGAGCCAACACCAACAGTTTGCATATTTACAACCTGGGGCGAGGGTGCGCGCGCGCGCGAGACCAAACACCCCGTATCGCGACGGCTCGGCTTCCCGCCTCGGTCCGGCTCGACTCGGCTTGGCTCGGCTCAGCCCGGCTCGGCTCAGTCCGGCTCGCCTCGGCAGGAGTCGCAGTGGGTAGGACGCACAGTGGGCCAGAAGACCGGTGGAAGCGGCCAAAACTCTAGACGCGTTTTGAGCTCCACAGTCGCTGAACAGGACTCGAACCGAACGTGTGACCCCACCAATGGATTCCTCGTTCGGAGAGCAATCCATTGGTGGGGTCACACGTTCGGTTCGAGTCCCATTTAGCGACTCTGGAGCTCAAAACGCGTTGAGAGTTTTGGCCGCCTCCACCGGTCTTCTGGCCCACTGTGGGACGCCTCGCTGTATTCATAGTCCTGAGGAGTTGGCTGCAGGCCATCGACAGTACTAGTACCAGCGGGTGGAAACTACTTTTCCGAAACGGGCGTGCAGACGTTTTGTTATCCGTTAACATCGGCCGAACCAAGCAAGCTAGGTGAAATCTGCTTACATTTTCGGAATCAGCACAAAATTTGACAGGGAATAGGATACTTTATAGATGGCGAAACCAAAATGATCATAGTTATTTTGAAGCCTTAAAACAAATGTGTTGCGAAATATGGCCCTGATCCCATGTCTCGCACTGTCGCGGTTTGCTCAAAATGACTGATTTGGAAACGTTAATGTGGGCGAACGGAGCGTCGTATCACAAATCCACAAACAGATTTGGAATCCTCAAGACTTTTACCATGGTATAGGCTATATGGGTTCTTTTGAATTTTCAGATTTCATCCTGATAACTGTCGGCGAATTTCAGTCGATTACGTGTTTACAAGAAACATTTGCGTGGCTCAAGTACCGACCATTTTCGGGGATCGTTGACGTAAGAAGGAGTGGCTAACTACTCCATCTATATAGCCTATACATTGGCAAATTTTTTGAGGATTCCAAATCTGGTCTCAGATTTGTGATACGACAGCCCGTTCGTTCACATTAACGTTTTCAAGATGGAAATGTTACTCGACGAGACATGGGATTTTTGGTCTTTTTGAAACATTTTTGTTTTTAGGCTTCAAAATAACCATGATAATTTTGGTTTCGCCATCTAGAAAGTACCCTATTCCCTGTCAAATTTTGTGCTGATTCCGAAAATGTAAGCAGATTTCACCTAGCTTGCTTGGTTCGGCCGATGTTAACGGATAACAAAACGTCTGCACGCCCGTTTCGGAAAAGTAGTTTCCACCCGCTGCTAGTACTGTATACGCATACGGCCCACCCATCAAACGGACAAAATACTGCTCTATAAAACCGGCAGTCGGATGGCACCGGACGGGGTACTCGGTGTTCAGCACACGGAAAAGCAAACAACAACAACAACAACAACAACAAACACGCACCGCTTGAGGGGGGCGCGGCGGCAGCGGAGGTTGAACCCGAGTCACCAACCTCCAGGGTAGAATTATCCCAACGAAATAACTGAGGGAATCTCTGTAAGTTCTGTAATTAATTTTAATTAAATCCGCGACTGATACAGGCAGCCTCATTACGTCATGACGTGGTGACGTCATCGCGGCTTGTAATGAGGCCGAACAGAAGCCCCGCGACACGCACACTGTAGCGGGGGCGCGTAGCGGGGCGGGGCGTGCGACAATGCCAAGCCCTCCAAGTCACATTCGCCGTCTGCGCGGCAAGGCCACACGCTGGAAACAAGTTATTATTTTTTTGTTCGTGTGACTAATGAGATAAAACGCACAACGCTGGGGGAGGGAAAAAATTGAAAAAGAGAGGCCGGTGTTTGAACCCGGAGGTGCGCGTCGTCCCGGCGGCGTGGCGCTGGTCCGCTCGGCGCGTCTGTCGCTCGGCGCCTTCAGCAAAGCCAATATGCTGATGAAGGCCGCCACCAGAAGAAGAGGCGAAGCGGCGCCGAAAAACAGGCATCGCAGCAATCTTTTGTCGCCGTGCCACAGTGGGCCAGAAGACCGGTGGAGGCGGCCGAAACTCTAGACGCGTTTTGAGCTCCAGAGTCGCCAAATGGGGCTCGAACCGAACGTGTGACCCCACCAATGGATTGCTCTTCGGACGAGGAACCCATTGGTGGGGTCACACGTTCGATTTGGAGGCCCATTGAGCGACTCTAGAGCTTAAAACACGTCCGGGATTTGACCGCCTCCACCGGTCTTCTGGCCCGCTGTGCAGACCGCCGTGATTTTGCAGTGCCGCTTTGCTTTCCCGGCCAACCTGGCCCCTCGCTGTCGCGTCGTCAGAGAGGCCGTCAAGGCCGCCGTCAAGGCGTCACGGCCGCCAGTCACTACTTTCTGCATACGCGCGCAAATTCCCCTTTCACTTGACAAACCATAAAATTTGCAGCCTGCTGGCACTCCCTCCCCCGAGGCCTCTCTGTGCAGGCTGTGCACACCCCGAACCCCGGGTCTGGAATCGCCCTAAACAGTTCAGTACGTAAGGTGCTCACTTTTCGTTTAGTGTCCGAGGAAATTCTGGTCGATTTGAGTGATCTTTTCTTACAGTGAGTTCGAGCAGCTATACTGACGGACGAAACAGGGCGCCGCTTGGGCGTGCTCGGCGCGCAGCCGCGCCCAGGACTTGTGTTTTTTCATCAGGGCGGTCCGGGCGCTGTCTGTTGACACGACACGGGATATGAAAGGGGCGAAGGGAGGGCCGTGCGAAGAGGAGGCGGCGGAGCACAGTGGCCCAGAAGCCGGCGGAGGCGGCCAAAACTCCAGACGCGTTTCGAGCTCCAGAGTCGCTAAATGGGAGTCGAACCGAACGCGTGACCCCACCAATGGCTTGCTCTCCGAACGAGGAATCCATTGGTGGGGTCACACGTTCGGTTCGAGTCCTGTTTAGCGACTCTGGAGCTCAAAACGCGTCTAGAGTTTTGGCCGCCTCCACCGGTCTTCTGGCCCACTGTGCGGAGGCCGCGAGGAAGGGCGGCCAAAGAAAAGGGCCAGACCGTTGTGATAACGGCTCGCGGGGAGGTAACTGCCGTCCTGGGATTTATTTGCTCTTAAAGCCCTTATCCTGGGCGCGTCCCGTACGTCCCGCGTCCCGGCGCGTCCCGCACGCACGCCAAAACACACGGCGCGCTGCATGGCCGGGGCCTTGGCCAGCCTTGGCCGGGGCCAGCGACAAAGTAACGCGGATGGACTTTATTTTTCGTCGCGGTCGTGCCGTCGGTCGGCAGCCGGCGCCGCCGGCGGGGATCGAACCCGGGCCTGTAACGGCGGCGGCGCGCCATTGGCCTAACGGCCTGACGGCCACTATTGGCCGCCGCCGCGCCACTGTCGGAACGGCCGGCCGGACTCGACAGCAGGCCTCCAGAAGCAGCCGTTCCAGCCCGCACAGTGTGCGCACACGACCACCCCACGGCCCAGCACCACGCCGCGCAGTGGGCCAGAGGACCAGCGCAGGCGGCCAAAACTCCAGACACTTTTCGAGCTCCAGAGACACTAAATGGGCCTCGAACCGAACGTGTGACCCCACCAATGGATTCTTCATTCGGAGAGCAATCCATTGGTGGGGTCACACGCTCGGTTCGAGTCCTGCTTAGCGACTCTGGAGCTCAAAACGCGTCTGGGGTTTTGACCGCCTCCACCGGTCTTCCGGCCCACTGTGCGGTGCACAACGCCACCCCCGGCCTCGGCCAGGCTCCCACACGGCGCAGGATTGTCCCTGGGCTGGAGCCGGGCCGGGCTGGTTTCCGAAAAGCTCGCCTCACAATCAGTGGCGCGCTTTCATCGCGGATGTATCGCATCCACGTCACACGCCGTGCCACGCTACGCCGTGCCACGCTACGCCGTGCCACGCTGTACGCTACGCGGCGAGACGCTGAGCCGGGAGTCGTGCCTGGAGCGTGGAACCCCCCCCAGGCGCGGCCCAGGCCCGGCCCTTTTGTGCGGGGACTCGTCTGCGGCACCAAATCCAGCCTTCCTGTTTCTTCGGCTCCCCTTTTCCGCCCCAGTCCGTGCCCTCAGTACCGAGTCACCTGCTGCCGCGCCTTGCCAGGCCTTGCTCAACGTTCGCTCTGTCTCCCTCGCACCGCCGCGGGACGCCCCGCGAGTGCGAGAGAGACAGAGACAGCTCTTCGAAACGGCGCTGTTTGTCGCTTATTTCGGACCACTTCCCTCCAAACCGCCGCCACTGGGGACGCCGAGCGTGGAAGGGAGGGGGGGGGGGGTATCTTACCCGGCGTGCGCCGCGGGGCGACAGCGTGGGCAGGCGTCAGGAGCAGGTCTAAAAGGGACGAACCCAAGTTATGCCGAAAGGGAAGGACTGTGCCGCAAAGTTGGTTGAAACGGTGACAAATGTCTGGAAACACCGCGCGATTTTGGCAGACTTTCGGGCGATCACTGCAGCGTCCTTAGGCCGCTAGTGAGTGCAGATGAAGGTACTTCAACGCGTCCAAAATGCTTTTCTTGAAACAGGAAAATTGTCTTGTTTCCAGAAATGCATTTTTGGAGTGTACTGGGTGGTGGTCTTTGGCCAGCCCTTTTGCATGTCTTCGTTAAGGCCGGCCGGCATCGCGTTTCTCTCTCTCTCTCTCTCTCTCTCTCTCTCTCTCTCTCTCTCTCAGCTGTCGGTTTCCGGAGTGCGCGCTCGATAATTCAAACGCCCGGCCGCCAGCGGCGCCCTCGTGACTCGTGAGTCCGACGGACCGAATCTTGGCTGTAATTTAAAAACCCCGACCCTCCCTGCATGGACTCGCACGCGCTGCGACCGCCTGGGGGTCGCAACTCGGCGCCTATGAGGCCTCCAGGCGGCTCCAGGCGTCTCCAGGCGGCTCCAGGCAACTCCAGGCGGCTCCAGGCAACTCCAGGCGGCTCCAGGCGTCTCCAGGCAACTCCAGGCGGCTCCAGGCAACTCCAGGCGGCTCCAGGCAACTCCAGGCGGCTCCAGGCAACTCCAGGCGGCTCCAGGCAACTCCAGGCGGCTCCAGGCGGCTCCAGGCAACTCCAGGCGGCTCCAGGCAACTCCAGGCGGCTCCAGGCACCCTGACTGGCCGCCCCGGCCGGGCCCGGGGCAGTTTTCATTCCCGTCACACATTCGCCCGGCCCAGCACCTCTCCAAGTTTACACACAAACTTAGGCGGCGTCGTAGGGACGGGGCCACGCCGGGGCCACGCCGCAGCGAGCGCGGGCCATCACCAACGCCACGGCCCGCGCACAGTGGGCCAGAAGACCGGTGGAGGCGGCCAAAACTCTAGACGCATTTTGAGCTCCAGAGTCGCTTAACAGGGCTCGAACCGAACGTTTGACCCCACCAATGGATTCCTCGTTCGGAGAGCAATCCATTGGTGAGGTCACACGTTCGGTTCGAGGCCCATTTAGCGACTCTGGAGCTCAAAACGCGTCTAGAGTTTTGGCCGCCTCCACCGGTCTTCTGGCCCACTGTGCCGCGCCGCCAGCGCAAGGGACGACCCTGCGGCGACCCCGCGACCTCGCCGACCCTCCGACCCCCCGACCCTCCGACCCGGCGACCCAGCGATGGCGAGCACACACGCCGGGATGCAACTACCACGTCACTGTTTAATCAGAGACGACGAAAAAAAGAGGGGCCAGGGCCGAAACAGGCCACGTCACGTACACCGGAAAAAAATAAACCAACACAAAAATGTAGGAAAAAAAATTAGAAATAAATAAAAATAAATGTTGTGGCAAGGAGTGCCGGGCATGAACAGGGCAGTGTGGCGGTGTGAGCCTTTAAATTGCTGGCAGTGAGGGGGCATCATTAAGCGGCGGATCACTTACAGTGCCGCGCGCCCCTTTTGAAAAATAAAACGGGCAGCGCCGTTAATGAGTCCAAAGGGATATAATTGGAGGGAGCAGGAAGTGATTTTATTTTCCACGAGTAGAATATGTTTCCAAGGAAACACTCATTACTCGGAGAACGACGCGGGAAACCTTGACCCACGTCGCCACGGCGCGCTGCTGCTAAGTTACACGAAATTCTAATATTCTTAATAAACGAAATGGAGGTGGTTTCGGCGGTGCCGGGCCAGAAGACCGGTGGAGGCGGTCAAAATCCCGGACGCACTTTGAGCTCCAGCGTCGCCTAAATGGGACTCGAACCGAACGTGTGACCCCACCAATGGATTGCTTTCCGAACGAGGAATCCATTGGTGGGGTCACACGTTTCGGTTCGAGTCCTGTTTAGCGACTCTGGAGCTCAAAACGCGTCTACAGTGTTGGCCGCCCCCGCCGGTCTTCTGGCCCACTGTACGCTCGCGGCACCGAGGCGGTTGCCAAACACGACCGCGCCAAAATCCCGCGATTGCGCGACTTTACGAATTAGCGCGGCTTGCCGCGCATGACGGTTATTACAAGCTGCAATTAGTGTAGGCGGCCACTTTGCGCACTTTGTGCCCCCCGCGCGTACACGGCCTTCTTTTCATTTTTCCCGCCGCCGGGCCAAATTGGGGCCGGAAAAATAATACGCGGGACCGAGGCTTTCATGGCGATTTCATTAATTCGTCAGCTAGAAGGCGGAGAATAAGGCGGCGCGGCTCGGCCGGTACAGGCCTCGACAGTCTTCTTGATCGCTCCGTCGGGCTGGGCTCGGCTCGGCTCGGCTCGGCTCGGCTCGGCTCGGCTCGGCTCGGCTCGGCTCGGCTCGGCTCGGCTCGGCTCGGCTGTCCCAATAATCCGCCGTTATTCCGATGTGAACCGATCCGGCCGCGTGCGCCAGCGTGCGCCGTCCTTCGCTCTTCTAAATAAAGAGAGGACCAGAACGCGCTGATTCGAAATGAGATTGCTTCCGGTATTCACGATCCCCGCGCTGGGCGCGGCGGGGGTCGCGGTGTGCGGCGCCACTGATCGTGCGCCTGGAGAAGGGTGCTTCCTTCAAACAGGTTTTGTTCGGGCGGAGAGTTGATGGACTGGGCACGACACGAAGCAGGTCTCTCGGGTCGCAAGCTGAAAATCTCGGTCTAAATGCACGTCAACAGCCCGGAAATTCCTCGGCCACTCTGCATGAAAGCGACAGTACAGCAGAAAGGGCCTTTCAGAGAGCAAGAGCGGCCGCCACTCGCCTGGAGGCGGCGGCGCTAGCCTCGCGCCGCCCCTCGAGCCCCTGCACTGGTATGCCGCCCGACGCACAGTGGGCCAGATGACCGGTGGGGGCGGCCAAAATCCCGGACGCGTTTTGAGCTCCAGAGTCGCTAAGCAGGACTCGAACCGAACGTGTGACCCCACCAATGGATTGCTCTTCGAACGAGGAATCCATTCGTGGGGTCACACGTCGCTTTGAGTCCTATTTAGCGACTCTGGAGCTGAGAACGCGTCAGGAGTTTCGGCCGCCTCCACCGGTCTTCTGGCCCACTGTGCGACTGCCCTGGATGCAACTCGCGGAGTTCCCTTCCCTACCCGACGGGATATGAAGAGACCGTTGTTTAAAGTTGGCAGCGGTGGGTGTCCAATCTCAGCCGTGTGCGTAGGGCGGCGCGGGGCGGCGCGGGGCGCCCCTCCCCTCGGCCGCGACAACTGCGCGTGACGTGCCGAAGTTGGCCGCCCTGAGACAGTTGCCGGTCTGACGGATAGTGGCGTGCTGCGCTGCCTGCGCTGCGATCGCGCCGGAATGTTGGCTACACTTGGCGCGACCGCACCATTATTATTTTCCGTCGCGTTACCTCTGGGCGTCAAGAGGTTGTTCCTTCGATGCACGAAATATCGGGAAAGTTGCCTAAACTGCGGGCCGCGGCGCCTGGCTTGCCGGTGTGCCAACCGCCCGCTTTTGGCTCGGAACTTATTCGCCGGCAGAGGGCAGCACTGCTCTCTTTATTTTGTTTTCCATTCGCGGCTGGAAACGGCGCGGACAATCCCGCTGGGCAGCGCCAGGCGCGCCAGCACTCGGTACCGGCATGTTTGTTTTCTCCACAAAAACCTCGTTGTCAGTGTGCCTGCCCTCCCCCTCCTCGTTTTGGCCGGCGCCCGCCGTGACTTTTTAGTAGAGACGAATTCGGGGAAGATGAGCGGCGCTCAGTGGGCCAGAAGACCGGTGGAGGCGGCCGAAACTCCAGACGCGTTCTGAGCTCCAGAGTCGCTAAAGAGGACTCGAACCGAACGTGTGACCACACCAATGGATTCCTCGTCCGGAGGGCAATCCATTAGTGGGGTCACACGTTCGGTTCGAGTCCCATTCAGCGACTCTGGAGCTCAAAACGCGTCCGGGGTTTTGGCCGCCTCCACCGGTCTTCTGGCCCACTGTGGCCCAAACAGCGCGGCGAATGCAGCGCCGGAAAGTTGGCTGCATTTGCATGGCCGCCCTGATTGTCTCGTACATGTGTCAAAACGCCGCGAAAGGCGGTCGCCAAAAGCAAAACGGATTACTTTCCCGGCGCAGCGCTATTTGACTTGGCTGTTTGTTGACACTGGCCAAGTTGCTTCCAGCGTGCTTCCAGCGCGCGGCCTGTGTGTTTGTTGTACGCTCCGAGCGGACGGACGCGAAGCCCGGGGAAGCTTGGCGAAGCGGGGAGAGGCTCACCAGAGGCCGAAGCCGCTAGCGAAGCTCTCGGAAGCTCCCCAAACAACTTGAAGGCGCGGCAGGTAGCGCGAGCGGCCCAACGCACGCGTGTCCTCGCGGTAAATCGGTGCAATAACACGCCAAAAGGCGAACCGCGACGCGAACCGCCTCCCCGCCGTGCGCAGAATATTAAGCCCACCTGGCGCGGCCTTGGCCCACCCGACCGCGCCGGCCAGCCCAGCCAGCTTGCTCTAAATTCACAAGATTCTCGAAATGTCTTCACTTCGTTAGACGCTGCAACCTCAAGATTTTTGGCCCCTCCGAGGTGATGCCGGATGCTCCATTTTCATGAGCTTGTTTCCGGACGGCCGCCTCAACACGCAACTTTAACTGAATTACCCTTGCAAAATTGGCAATTTCATTATAAAAATCCCTTTGTCGACTGATGAGCCACTGCCAGAGTGACCTGCTCCGCAAGCATCCCCCTTCAACTAAACGACTTCATCAAATAACGTTTGCTTTCTTCTGCCAGTGCCGCGGCGCAAGAAACCTCTTCTTCAAATACCGTTTTGTTTCTGCACAAAGGGGGGCCATACTTGGTGCAGCGTGCCACTATGGAGGTAGAGCATCTCTCCAAAGGGAGCCCGGCAGAACAATGACCACTCCCAGGCATGCTACGTAAGCTAATACACCGTAATACACAGTGACCCGGCAAAACTGGACGAAATCCCGTCTTCCTTTTCTCCTCCCCGCCCACTTTTCCTAAAGACCTTTTCCCGCGTCGCTTCATCTTTTTTCCCCCCTCTGTCCTCATCTCCAGCTTTCGCAGCACCCCATCCTCCGATGATAAACCGGCGACGGAGAGGAAGAGTGTCGCCGCGTTTCGGCAATGTTGGTATTACTCCGCGGAAAATGAAGCTAGGTGTCCCTTTGTGTCGAATGTGTCCCGTCCGTCCGTCCGCCTGTCGGTCTGTCTGCCTGTCCGCCCGTCTGTCCGTCCGCAAAGGCCACGACCTGGGACGCCCCATTGCAACCACAAGTGTCGCAATTCTGTGAGCCTCTTTGTGGGCCCCTCGCGTGCGCTGTGCCTCCTCCAAACCTTTTCTGCCCCCCCCCCCCTCCCCCCCCCCCTCCCTCCCTCCCCTCCCCTCCCCTCCCCCTCCCCCCCCTCCCTCCCCTCCCCCCCCCCCTCCCGTCGAAGCGCCCGCCCTCTTCGCACTCGTGGTCTCTTTTCGGCGACGCCCTTTCGAGCCGAACATGAAACGCTGCAAGGAATTTGCGTTTGATGCCCCTGTTTTGCCGCACCGCCTTTGCTTCCCCACGCCGCCGCCGCCGCCGCTTGCTCCTCCGCTGCAAAATTATTATTGCGTTCCTTTTCTTTTTCCAGGTAAGATGTTTGGCTGTCGTGTGACGGGCGAAGCCCATGGCGGAGCCGGAAGCGGTGAGTGGAATGGGATGTATGCAAAGCAGACGCGTCGTCGCGGTTTTTTTTTACGTGTTTTTCTTCTTTTTTTTCCACCGCGCTCCGTCTGTCAGTCCAAATGGAAAGGCGTCGTCTTGCTTCCATTCTCTCTCGGCTTGTTACGGATGAGACAAAAACTAGCCGGGAAGGGGGATCGTTTCAACCGCGCGACGAGATCAGTGTTGAGTTTGCCGTTACTGGGGCACACCACGTGAAAACCGCTTGCCTAGAACTGCAGCCCTCAGAATTTTGGGTCAGTTGATTGATCACGCACACAGAGAAGTGGTTTCTTCCCCTTGAATGCAACTCTCATCAATAGTCTCCAGCTTGGCGGTATTTTCATAGTTACAGTGGATTGTCTGAATCTCACACTCTTAAAACCTTACGAAGTATTTTGAGCATACATATAACAAACTAAAATACTTTGTTATACGAAGAAATTGTTCGTAAATTACGAAGTATTTTCTTTGTAAGCTTACGTATGCTCAAAATACTTTGTTATACAAACTACTTTTCTTTGTAAGGCCCAAAATAGTTTGTAAGGTTTTCTCAGTGCAGAAAGAACATCTTTAAAGACTGCATCCCAATTTTTTTCGTGCGTTGCACGCCTTGAAAATGACTATTTTTTAAGGTGTCCCTGCCCGTTGTGCAAGTCATGCAATTCGCTGGGGTCAGCGTCCTCTCCGCGGGACCCTGCGCCAGACAGGTTCAATCCGCAGCGTTTGAATACGGAGGGGTTACGCGGCGGCGAACTAAATTGACAAAGAGAAGCAGGTTGATGGGGCCCCGGCCGGCCGCCCCTCTCACAGTGGCACGGTATTTTCGGAGGCAGAAGTAGTGTGCAGCTCATTGTCTCGAATTATACGGCTAGGCTGCGCACAGTGGGCCAGAACACCGAGGCGGTCAAAATCCTGGACGCGTTTTGAGCTCCAGAGTCGCTAAATGGAACTCGAACCTAACGTGTGACCCCACCAATGGATTGCTGTCCGAACGAGGAATCCATTGGTGGGGTCACACGTCCAGTTTCAGTCCTGTTCAGCGACTCTGGAGCTCAAAACGCGTCTAGGATTTTGGCCGCCGGCACCGGTCTTCTTGTCCACTGTGCTCCATGCTAGAGCCCGGCTCGGGCTGGGGGGTGAGGGAATGACAAGAAGATGGTTACAACAGCCGGATAAGAAGTGTCCACAATGTAGGCGATGTATTTATCAGCAGCAGGCAGCCGGTTGGCCGGGAGGAGAGAGAGAGAGCGAGTCAGAAATTCTTCTCGTGCAGCGGCAAGGAGAAGAATAAATCCCAGAGAATCCTCATAATTAACGCAAGAAAGTTGGGCCAGCCGTCGAGGAGGCTGGCTGCGCGATATCCTCATCTCGGCGCTGCAGTCTGCGCTGCAGGCCCGGCCTTGGGTCTGGCGGACAGACGGCCTCACTGACGCACACTGTGAGAGCCTCGAGCAGAGCCGGAGTCCAAGACGTGCTCGAGAAACGCAGGACGTGTTCCACAAGTCCAACCAACCGTAGAGTGATTTTCACGCGAGGGGTGAATCATTCTTCGTTCTGGTGTACACATGAGTGGTCAACGGACAGAACAACCTATTTTCAATGGGTTTCCCATGTGACTTACGCCCTTTCCCAAGGGGCCACGAGTACATGATACATAAACATTGTTTTACTCATTTTCACATTTGTTAACATTTTGAGGCTTTAGTTAACGTTTTAAACGGCACTCAACGCCAAATCGGTCAAGAAACTAGTGAATTTCGCACTTTTTAAGCTTGTGAGTACACTGAGTACGGGCAAATTTGTACACATGAGTACACCAGTGATTCACCCCTCGTTTTCACGCTCTTTAGCAGATCAGTGCCCTCTCAAAAGCTTAAAGGAAAGTACTTTGCAGTACGAATTATTTTCCAGCTTTGTATTACGAACTCCCTTGCGAATTTTTTTCTTCGCGCAAAGAAATAGTTCGTAAGTTGCGAAAAAAAGGGGTGCAACGTTGCAAAGCAGTGGTTTGTAACGTTGCAAAGCAAGAACTTGCACTTCTTTGCAAGTTGCAAAGTTATACTTCGCTGTGCATGGAAAATTGTTTGTAAGAGAGTTGGCAATACAATGCCGGACGACGCGACGCTTCGCAAGGGTTTTTGAGTGTGAGTTCACCGAGGGGTGAATCACTCAGCGTTCTGGTGTACACATGAGTACATGAGTACGGGTGAGTACACCTTGCTTTGCTCACAAATTTCCTAATTTTAAACGTTTTTAGGCTTTATTTCGCGTCTTCAACGGCACTCGACGTTAAATCGGTCAAAAAACTACAGAATTCCGCCTTTTTTTAAACTTGTGAGTACACTGAGAACGGGCAAATTTGTACACATGAGTACACTAGTGATTCACCCCTCGGAGTTCACACGCCCCGGGTGGAAGGAAGTCTAGTTTTAACTGAGTACCGACTACAGTGAAAAACTGCAGTGCGCAAACTGCGGTCTTCAGTGCAGTCAAAGTGTGAAAAAACTCTGAAATTATTTACAAGTTTTTGTACTGTTCAGGTGGTACTCGTAATAGTAGTCTGACTGCAGTTTATTTTCCCGTTAAGAGTTCAGTTCTTAAATAGTGTCGAAACTTCAGCTTGATCTTTGCTATGTTACACTCACCATTGCTCAGTCAAACAATACTTCAAAAGTGTGTTAAAATACTTCTTTTGACTCAAGTATATCAACGCTTTATCTGTAATTTTATCTGCATGATCATTGTCTAGACACCATTACGCTTCAATTTACACTTATAGTATACCTTTTCAATGCAGTCAGGAATGAGGAAGCGATTGAAGAACAAAAGTAATCACAGTGCAGGGACTACTAGCGCGCCACCTAGCGGCCGATGCTGTGAACTTCGTTCGGATCTACGCTTGGACCAATCAGGGTTCAGCTTTTGACAGTTCGCTATAACGGCCGCTTGGTGGCGCGCTACTGGTTCCGGGCTTTTAGAGTACTTTAGTTCTTCACTCGGCGACGAGCGAAAGAGGCTATTGAAAACCGACACGACTGGAAGGCAAGGATCAGTACGTCGATCAATATGGTTTTTTTCTCTGAGATTAAGCATGGCGGGGTGAAGCCAAAATTTAACGTTGAGCATAAAAATTATTGCGATATTCTTAGACGTCGGGGTAGTGCGCAAACTGTGGAAAAATCCTCATCCCACCACACCGTGTGGTCTACTGTCAGCCGCCGAGCTGCAAGGCCAGGTTTCAAGGACCTGCCGCTAGGTGGCGCTTGGATCGCTGTGAGTGTTTGTCAAAAGGCATTTCTTATTTAGGCTAGTGAATTAAGTTATTTTTGCAAGTTACACCATCTGCCACTTCAGTAAATATCTGCTTTAGACGTTAGAGAAAAATTTGAATCAGAATATTGCACTGAAGTGGAGAAAAACGGAATTCCGTGTTAGCACTCGATGGCGTCTACGGGCGACAATTAGGTTGGGTCCACGCATGATTCGCTCGTTTCTTCAGACTCTTCTACCTTACTAGGCAGTCTGCGGTGACATGCAGTGGTATCGTATGAAGGTGATGTTAGTCAATACTAGCTCCTTCCAATTTTTAGCCAATACCGACAGCACTTGTCGTGTGGCATGGACTGGTCCACCCGACTAGCCCGCCCGGCCTTCAACCGGGTTCCACTCTCATTGCGGAGATGGCACAGCATTACAAACAACCACGTAGAGGACATGGAAGGAGTAGGGCCAGGGTCAGCGGTGGGGGCTTGCAGAACTAAATTTGAACGTGATTTCCAAATCCACACTTGTGACTAAAATTCAGAAAATACTTCTCGAAAATAATTGTAACTTCAATATAAAACTCGAGTTAAAGCTTCTGTAATACTGGCGAGATGAAACCATGATTAAAACTGCAGACAAGACTGCTCTGTCCGAAAAAACTACCAGTTTTCCTGTAAACAGACTGCAGTTCAACTATAGTTAACTATAGTTAGACTGCAGTTTCACCAGTTAAATTACGTTGAACTACAGTCAAAATGCATCGGTCAGTCTGCAGTCTGACTGCTGTTCGTCTGCAAACAGGCTACACTTATTGAATATAGTAAAACTTAAGTTATTTTATAAACAGAAAGTATGTGGCGTACAGTCTAACAAATAGTTAAGTTGCAATTCCCAGATATAATTAGAACTTAGGTTCCTTCCACCCGGGGCATCAGCATGCCCGCTGTGTACTTGGTCTGTGAGTGGCGGCAGGCAGGCCGCGGCCCAGCCAACCAACTTGCCTGCTTATGTGGAAGCAGTTGGCCAGACAGACTCCGCAGTGCAGTCGGCTTGGCGTGTGCGGGGCCGGCCTCGGCGGACGACGGACTCCGCGGCGCGGCGCGGAGCGGGGTGTCTCGGGTGTTATATATATCACTCATGGGTGTCCTTCTGCCCGGGGTGTTTGAATTATTGCCGAGTCACTGACTGTGTGGGTACACGTGTATGATTTCCCCGCTGCGAGAGGCGAGAGGCTTCTGCGAAAGTGAGCGGGTGTAAGTGTGTAGGCAGGTGTGAATGGATATGAGTATGTGTGGTGCTTGTGCGCGAGGTGCGGAGCGCGCGTTCACACACAGAGATGGAAAAAGCGATGGCTGAAACGGCAGCTGGCTTCGCAAAACGGAACGGCCGCTCTCCCATTCTTATTTCCGCCATAGATTATGCCAGAAATTAACTTAGAATTTCGTCGTCCTTGTGCCAGCAAGGCCGCTAGTTTGTGAATTCTTGACTAACGGCGAAGGGAGTCTGTAAATAATCAGCAAGGGTCCCAGCAGGAAGCGGACTAGGGGAGGCGCTTTACAGGGATAACACCCCGACCAACACACACATACACAACACTCACTCACACACACAAACACACACACAAACACACACACACACACACACACTCGCAGCCAAAGGCCGCACCCAAACTTGGGCCACTGGAGTCAATATGTGCGTGTTGCATTCCTTGTGGTCTGTGTCGCGGCTTATGAAATTAGCAAAAGTTTGGGTGTGTATCCCTGCCGTTCCTGCCTCCCGCGCTTATCGCCTGCGAATCATGCGCTCTGCTACACTGTTATACCCGCCGGTTTTATTGCCTTCCACGTGTGTGTGCGTGTGCGTGCGTGTGTGTGTGTGTGTGCGCGCGCGCGTGTGCGTGTGCGTGGTTGGAATGAAAACTCCCGCGGTTGGGACGGCGGCCCACTGTGCTAGATTCTATCACAGGGGAGGCAGTGGACTGGTCCGCTGGACTCCGCCGGACTGGTCCACCCCCCCGTCCCCTTATCCCGACAGGCGCATTTCCATAGCACGGCCGACTTCTTGAGTGCCGAGCCGAGCCACCCGAGTCGGGTCGTGTGGCGTTATGTTCGCCTCAGGACTCCCCCCGGAGCAGCCAGCGCCCTCTATGTGTTGACTGCCTGCCCGGCCTGCCCCGCCGGCCCCGCCTGCCCCGCACGGCCCACGGCTTATGACGAGCGTACTTACAGCTTTCAAAGTAGCAGCTGTTTCGACCCGCAGGCCGCAGGCCAAACCCCCTCACCCTTTCTGGTGCGAGGAAAAACGGAGCATGGGTTTCGTGGTTGTGCAGAGAGCCCGGTCCGCGAGTTGAGCGCGCGGAGGCGGAAGTAGCCGACCGAGTTTGATTCGAGCTAAATAGGGCCGCTGAGCTCCGAGGCAATGTTGCTGCCGGTTTCCGGCAGTGTGCGCCTGGCGCCGTCGTGTCCCGCCCCGGGCGAGGACGGCGAGGACGCCCTGTCCCAGCGTGGGGAACCACTGGCCGTGTTTGGGTCGAGGGGGTAACGACTGGTAAATTTCGTGGCAGCCGGATTAAGGATTACCTCGGATTACCCCGGATTACCCCCAAATTACCTCCGGATTACAACAAAAAAATTCCTGGATTACCCCGGATTACCTCAAAATTTTCCCGGATTACCCCGGATTACCTCAAAAATTCGGGTTATCCGGATTACGGATTACCAATTTGCTGTCAGCCGGATTCCCGAAGTCGTTACCCCCTCGGTTTGGGTCCAATACATATCCATTTTGTTTGTTTCGTACACTATAACGCGGCCCGAGGACGGGGCGGCCACGAAGACGGAATTAACCGGACAGCATTGCTGGGGCGCCTGGCGACCCGAGGGCTGAGCGGAGGGTGGGATTCTTCAGCGACCTGGAATGGGGTTTGAGAACTACCGGGGTGGGCTACCTCCTGACCCGTGCAGGATGGAGGGCCGGAGGGTGGGGCAGGGAGCCTTCGTTAGGCGTATCATTCACCTGCCGGGCATCGTATTCCGGGGCACCTCGAGGGCGTGCCGGGGCCTATGCGGTCAAATCGCTCTTAATTAACGCACCCTCTTGTCGGGTCGTCTTGCGGGCCGCGCTTCTCGCTGCGCATAAAAGGACTCAAACCTGACGTGTGACCCCACCAATGGATTTCTCGTTCGGAGAGCAATCCATTGGTGGGGTCACACGTCTGGTTCGAGTCCTATTTACCGACTCTGGTGCTCAAAACGCGTCTCGAGTTTTGGCCGACTCCGCCGGTCTTCTGGCCCACCGTGCGACGCGCTGATGGGTAGTCGAACTGTAAACTTTGCTGCCGGTTCTCCATTCCTGGGTTTACCATATGGTAATCTCGCTTCGCCCGAGCGTGTCTGTGTACACTGGGAGGAAGCGTCCGCCCCCTCCACACGCTCCAGACAGTGCAGCCAGCCGAAGTCAAAGCGCAAGACACACTGTTAGTGGAACACAACGCTGAGGTGTGCGCCATGTCGCTCTGCGCGGTCTGGGCCGGGCCCTGGGCTGGCACCGCTTGGGGTGGCCTTCTTTTGTTCGCGGACTGCACCCGTCTGGTCGGACAGAGAGAGATGGATCAACTTCACCGACGATTCGCCAGTCCTTTTATCCGGCCGCTTTCATGTCCCTGTCCACGTCGGCCTCCCAGGTCGGCCCGTCCAAGAAGGTCCCTGGGGCCTCATCTACCCTTCACGGCCAAAGACCGCGGCTAGGAACTGCTTTAGGACGCCTGTCCGGCCAGGACATTTGTCAAGGACCTTCCTTAAACAAAATCTTCTCTATGACGTTCTACGACCTAACCTCGCACAGAATTCTAGACGCGTTTTGAGCTCCAGAATCGCTAAACAGGACTCGAAGCAAACGTGTGACCCACCAATGGATTCCTCGTTCGGAGAGCAATCCATTGGTGGGGTCACACGTTCGGCTCGAGTCCAATTTAGCGACTCTGGAGCTCAACGCGTCCAGAGTTTTAGTCGCTTCCACCGGTCTTCTGGCCCACTGTGCGTCGCCAGGCCATTTCCAGGCGAGGGCCCGGCCGGGGGCCCAGCCCTTCTCCAGTCATTCTCCAGCCGTTATCGCGCCATTGTCCTTGCGGCACGCATAATCGCGGCGCTCGGCCCGTAATGCCACGCCCGGATGATTAATTGCCACTGATGAATGTTATTTTTGAAGGGGAGGCACGTCAATATCGCGCAGCGCAGCGCCACGCGGCCCGCCCGAGCGCCGCAGCGCCCCCCATTTCCACGGTCGCTCTGCTACTTCCACTGTGCCTGTATTTTTTACTCGCCGTCGTCTTTTCACGGCGCGGCCGCCGCTTCTCCGGGTAGCTTCATCGGAGTGGCAGTCGCAAAAAAGGGAGAAACAATCATCTGGAAGTGGCGGCGCCTGGACTAGCAGTGCCGTTGCATGACGTGGAACATCTTCCACGGTTCAGTTAGGAGTAGGAGGCCGTCGAAGATGAAGAGTCGCGCTTTGCTGACCAGTCCGTCTACCTGCTCCACTCTTTCTGCCCGCTTTGTATCTCTCTCTCTCTCTCTCTCTCTCTCTCTCCCCCTCTCTCTCTCCTCTCTCTCTCTCTCTCTGTCTCTGTCTCTCTCATCTCTTCCTTGTCCCATCTCGCGACAATAAGATCGATGAAGTCCTCCTGCACACCGGGCCTAGCTTGATTGCCCGTTGTCCTCCCCCCCCCCCCTGGAGGCCCAGTTTTTCCAGCGCAGTCTTCCAGACTCCAGGGGCTGTCCAGCCTCGGCCTAGCCGGCAGTGGGATTTGCTTGTGCTCTTCGGCTCGGCCCGCCCGGCCCATCAAATATTTACTTACTTATGCATACGGAATGGGCCCGGGCGGCGGCCATCTGTCACCGAGTGCACAAAACTAAATTGGAGCGACGCCCGACCAACTTTTCAGCTCCCGGGTTCAAGTACCGGCAAAATCCACCAACTTTTTTTTACGTTGTTGTTGTACCGCGGGAGAGTCCTTTGCAACCCAGGACCATCCAGGACACTTCGACCAGCTGGGTCACGTGCTCAAACTTAAAAAAAAAAAGTGGGCTAGGAATGCACGTCCTTGGGCCATTTACGTTGTTTGCGAAATAATTCCCGCAGCGCCTCATTGAAACTCGCTCGGAATACTTCTTTCGCAGACGACGTCCTTCGTTAAGGCCTCTACATCCTGCTGCGTCACTCCGGCACGGCAAACTTACTGCCGAGCGCATCGTCGTTGCGTCGTATGGGGTTGCCAGGACGAAAACCAATCAAATTGTTTCCCTTTTATTTTTTGTTTTTGACTCAGGTTCCATTTTAGAACGAAAAAACCAAACCACACAAAAACCACACACCAACAAAATTTTTTGAAGATTTTTGGGCAATAGAAAATTTCGCGTTTTCTAGTGATTTCCCCGTGAAAAAAAAAACGGAAAGAGGGGAGGGTGCCCCGGGAAAAAAAGGCAGTCATGGGGGCCTACCTGGGGGCCCCCCCCCTCCCCGGGGCCGGGGGGGTGGGGACAGGGGGGGGAAAGGCGTGGGGGCGGGGAGTCCCAGGGGGACAGCAAATAGGTAATGGGGAAAAAACCCCCCGCATTTTGAAACCCTTTAGAGGGGGTGGGGAAACCTCCTTTTCCTCGACCCTTTGCGGGGGCCCTACCCCTTTTTAAACCGCGAAGGAATTGAAAAAGGGTTTTCGATTCCACCTTTACGCCGCTCGGCAGGCGCGCCTGCGGCTCAGCCAGGGTAGGCCACCCATCGCACTGTCCTGTATTTTCCCGGGCACCCGGTACAGATGCCTATAAAATGGAAAGTATTTGCGGTATCGGGTTCAAATTTGGTATGTGACATGTTCAGCCGATTTGACTAGGGCCATTTTAATTTCACACACATCGGATCATCTTTAGTAGCATATCGAGGCCTGATCACGAGCTATCGAAAATCGGACTTCAGATTTGGATCGGACTCAGTTTTGACCCCCCAGAGAAGTTATCATCAATTTTAAATGTGCCCCGGCACGGTCATATTACCGATGTTTGAAGTTGTCTTACCAATCAGAACTGTCCACTCAGGAAAAAAAACACAATCAGAAATAGTCAATCAGAACTGGTACCAATCAGAAATCATCAATCAGAGGTGCGCGAAAATACATCAGGATTTTCCAATCAGAAAATATCCTGATTGACCAATCAGGAATTTCCTGATTGAAATCCTGATGAATTTTACACCAGTGGTAGTGGCAGCGTTCGCGCAGAGAGCGACGGCAAAAAAAACAAACAAGCATCACTTCATTTTCCTGCCTGCTTCTCCTTTAGCAAGTTCGGCCGTCGAGGGGCGTCAGCGTGCGGCCGCCATTTTCAAGGGAACCGCAACACACACACACACCAACACACACACACACACCCACACACACAAACACACACACACACACACACACACACACACACACACGTGCCTGCCACCACCGCACGGTTCGGCGAGGCAATAATGAGCTTTATTACAGGCGGAATATTAGTCTCACGCGCTGAAGGTGGGGCGCGTCGGTGGCAGCGAAGGCGGAGGGGAGGGGGGGGGAGGGGTGTGTTGCCGGAACAATAAGCCGAGTCAATGCGCAAATACACTACCTGCCGCTCCCCTCCCCTCCTTTCCCTCGCACCCAGCTGGATCGCGACGAACGGTGAAACCGAGCCGTAAGGAACAACGCCTAGTACACATTCAGTCCACATGCAACATTATGCTTTAATAAAAAAGGTTTAATTTTTATTTTTCCGCGCAGTTTTGATGTAAATACGCTGTGAGAAAAAAATGAGGTGAATCCTTTCTCCCTGCAGTTTCGACCCTTTTTGGCGCGGCGAATCCCATACCTCAAACTACATGCAGAGCGCGAAAAAAAGGGAATAAAAATTGACGGGACTCTCCGTGATTTTTTTCTAACAGTGTATTTTGTCTGAAAGTCTTTCTTCAGGTGTTCTTTCTTCAGAATAGAAGCGAAAACAGCAATTCTGACCGCGCTTTCCTCAGCCGGCAGTGCACTTGCGTTGCCAGTGCGCCCGCGAAGTCGGGGATAGGCAACACGCTCGGCAGCCGCGTGTCGCGTCCGCGCGTTGCCTACGCGGCGGTCGGCAGGCGGCAGACCGGTGGAGGCGGCCAAAACTCTAGACGCGTTTCGAGCTCCAGAGTCGCTAAACAGGACTAGAACCGGACGATTGACCCCACCAATGGATTCCTCGTCCAGAGAGCAATCGATTGGTGGGGGTCACTCCCTCGGTTCGAGTCCCGTTTAGCGACTCTGGAGCTCGAAACGCGTTTTGACCGCCTCCACCGGTCGTCTGGCCCACTGTGCGGCGGTCCTTCGAGGTGAGCGCAGTCTTGGCTGTGAGTGACAACGACACTGCCATTCGGGTGCATGAATGCCCCGGGCCAGCCATCCTGGGCGGAGTGGGCGGAGCGGGCGCTGCGCTCGACCGAGATATGAGCCGCGCCCTTGGCTGCATGCTTGCAGTGTGTGCTCTGAATGGCAAATCAGCCCGCCGTGCCGAGCCGTGCCGAGCCGCGCCCGTCACTGTCCACCGTCTCGGCGAGCATCCAGCGTCCTATCGCCTCGTCCCTCACACACACACACACACACACACACACACACACACACACACACACACACACACACGCACACACACACACGTCCTTATCAAGAAGCCGAGCGCTCGTCTTTTCCACGCAGTGCAAAGGGAGGGAGGGGGCAAGGAGGAACTGTCCCAGCTGCTGAGGGGCGGAGAGCCTTAAAAAAAAGGCGATACATTAAATCTGAGAAGAAAAAATTGTTTACGCCGCGATTTGTTCCCAGGTGCCGTTCGGGCCGCCTTAATATTCCGCGCTTGCAGGCCGATTCCGAACAGTGCCGCGTCGCTCTCTCTCTCCCTCTCCCTCTCTCTCTCTCTCTCTCTCTCTCGTCGCACGCCAGCGGAAAGCAGCAAGAGAGAGAGACGGAGCGACGAAAGCCGTGTTCGAAAGCGGCAGCCTTGCGGGGCGCAGCACCGCGTCGCCGCCCTTCATAATCATTGTCCCATCTTTCAAAAACAACAACGCGCGCCAACAACAACAAAGGGCGAGTGTGTGCCAGTGTGTGCACGGCGCGGCGGTGAATCCCCTTTTTATGTTTTTATTACGGCGAGGCGCGGCGAGGCGCGGCGGCTGTGCGGAACTTGATTCACAATCGTGGCGTCGAGTCGTTGTCTGCGTGCGAAAGAGAGACAGAAACAGAGAGACTGACAGATACAGCACAGAGAGAGAGAGAGAGAGAGAGAGAGAGAGAGAGAGAGAGAGAGAGAGAGAGAGAGAGAGAGAGAGGGAGAGAGGGAGAGAGGGAGAGACCTAAAAGTACCTAGAAAGGAAGCTCATGCGAAATCCAGTGCTCTTCCCCGCAGAATCAACCGACGGCGAATTAATAGAGGTCCTTGACCCCGGAGCGCCGGGCCGACCTCTGACTATTTTTCGTTTACAAAATGGTTCCTTGTTGCGCTTTAGTGCAGACAGCACTCTGCATTACTCCCCACATAAGCACGTCCGCTCCTTAGGACCAGGTGATAGCAGCATGAATGCATAATGCGCTCGTGGCCACGCCGGGGGAGGGGGTAGGAAGGGGTGCGTTTGTCGGCGCACCCCCCCCCCCCCTTGCAGCCCTCGGAGGAAATGAAGGTAGAGTAGGGCCCACCCCACACAGACACCGCAGCCCGCTGGACGCTGCCGGCCACACATCACACTAAGCCCAGCTCGTGTTCTCGCAATTAAATGATTTTTTTCATCCGCTTTACGTTTTAAATTAATTTTGTAAAAAAGGCCCCGACTTTTTTTTCTGGCGGGTAGGCGGGGCGGGGCGAGGGCGCGCGCTGTCTTCTTCCACTTACTCGGCTTGAGGATCCCACTATATACGCTGTATGGGAACATGATTTCATTTTCTCGCTCCCTGCTCCTTGGCTGTTGCCTCCAAGTCCCTCGCTCTTGTGAATGCAATGTCGGGGTCAGCCTGGCCTGGGGGCCTGGCGGCCTGGCCCGGGGAGCAGCCGCGTAACTCCACTGCGAGAGGGCGCGAGATGCGGCCGCGCCGGCCTGGGGGGATACACCACTGTCGTGGCCCGACGTCAGAACAAGGTTACTGAATTCCGAGCCGGGGCCCTGGAGTGGGTGACCCGGCCTCCGGCCCACCCGCCTCCAGCTCGCCTGCCTCCAGGCTCGCCGTGCCCCCGCACAGTGGGCCAGAAGACCGGTGGAGGCGGCCGAAACTCTAGACGCGTTTTGAGCTCCAGAGTCGCTAAATGGGACTCGAATCGAACGTGTGACCCCACCGATGGATTGCTCTCCGAGCGAGGAATCCATTGGTGGGGTCACACGTTCGGTTCGAGTCCTGTTTAGAGACTCTGGAGCTCAAAACGCGTCTAGAGTTTTGGCCGCCTCCACCGGTCTTCTGGCCCACTGTGCCCCGTCCACCAGGGCCGTCCTATCCTCAGACAAGCCTACTGGCTCCGAGCATTCTGTCGGCACCCGGAACTGAGTCCCGAACCGACCCGAAGCCCCTCGGGTCTCCGTTCCAGCCCGACAGTAATCGGAACGACGAATGACGGCACTGTTGGCCTGTTGGCGTCGAGGGGCCTAGTCTCGCCACCTAGCCATGCAGGAACCCACTCAATGTTAGCACACTGTCAAAAATTCGTGCTTTCGTATACGGGAAAGGGACGGAACTTTCTAACAAGTTCTCCGTGGTCTGCAGAAGGACTCAATGAAAACAAGCATGGAAAACCTGTTTGGAACTTCCGTGGCGCTCACTCTAAATGTTGTACAAAGATTCTCCATGCATATTATGGTGAAAATGTTCCATCCATATTGTGGTGGTGCAGCTGACCTCATAACATACCATTGAGAATTCACTGTACCTTATAGATAGTTTGACGAATTTCGTTGGTATTATGGAGAAAATCGCCACCATGTTGGTGCAGCCTTTCACCGTAAGACATTTACAGTGCTCCGGATACTCAAGAGACATTTTCCGCCCCTTTTCCGACCTTTTCGACCCGTGCGTCTTCGGCATGTCAACAATACAAAACAAAATTTGGCAGTAAACTTGGTGAAGGCGCATCGACGCGCGGGTGAAACTGGCGGCACCACTGTGAAGGGCGCGTGCAAGTGCACACCCCATAAATTAGGCAGCAACGGCGCGCGCCAACAGACGGCTCGGCGTGGCAGAGCCGGGCAGAGCCAGGCAGAGCCCCGCATCGACATCCGGAGTAGTGTTAGTTAGCGCCCGCCTAGACAAAGGAGGCGGAAGAGCGCGCAGAGGGGCCAGGCAAGGCAACACACACAGCCAGCACGGGGAAGGAGGAGGAGGAGGAGGAGGAGGAGGAGGAGGAGGAGGAGGAGGAGGAGGAGGAGGAGGAGGAGGAGGAGGAGGAGGAGGAGGAGGAGGAGGAGGGAGGAGGAGGAGGAGGAGGAGGAGGAGAGGAGGAGGAGAGGGGAGGAGGAGGAGGAGGAGGAGGAGGAGGAGGAGGAGGAGGAGGAGGAGGAGGAGGAGAGGAGAGGAGGGAGGAGGAGGAGGAGGAGGAGGAGGAGGAGGAGGAGGAGGAGGAGGAGGAGGAGGAGGAGGAGGGGGGAGGAGGAGGAGGAGAGGGGGGGAGGAGGAGGGGAGGAGGAGGAGGAGGAGGAGGAGAGGAGGGAGGAGGAGGAGAGAGAGGAGAAGAAGGAAGAAGAAGAAGAAGAAGAAGAAGAAGAAGAAGAGAGGGGAGGAGAAGGAGAAAAGAAGAGAGAAGAGAGAAGAGCCAGAAGAAGGGACGATGAGGATAACATAGATGGATGCAAGTACGACGATGACGTCTCCCAAATAAAAATACCACTACAAACAGCGGGATGGGGCACGAGGAGATAAAAACGAGAACTGACAGAAGTTGGGAAGTGCTCTCGGAGCATAAATAAAAAGTGACTTAACGCCGCAGTGTGCGGCGGCGGCACGCAAGCTTCTTGCCGATTTGGGGCCGGGCGGGGGGAGGGTAAAAAAAGTAGAAGCAATTGTGTACGGCGAAAGCCCGTCGTCGCGCGCAGCGTTTAGCACAATATCTAGCAACCCTTTTCTTTGGCTCGCCAAAGATAGAGAGGGGGGGGGGGAGGCCGGCGAGGCCGGCGAGGCTTGCCACCATTCTAATCCACTCCATTCGGCGAGAAATTAGCCAAGTTGGCGGGCGGAATGGTGGGGCTGCGGAACAGCGGAAGGCGGTGAGGACAAGAGGCTTGAGGACGGCAGGGGAGGGGGAGGGGGAAAGGGGGGGGGGGCGTCGCACGACAAGCACTTAGCAGTTAGTGTGGCCTCCATCCCGTACCCATAGTGCGGCGAGAGGGAGCGGCAGCGCACACACACGCAAAGTAAATACTCTCCGCTTGATTTCCCTTAGTGCACAGGGCGAAAACGAAAACTAGCCCACGCGCTGGCCTTTAACCCCCTCCTGCCAGCCCCCTGGTCCGCCCCTGCGGGCCGCCCCGCCTCCCTTAAGGGTCGACTTGGTGCCTTTCACAGGATTGCATTGTTAGCGGCCATTGTTACTCTGCTGAATGGAATGCCCCGAAATCCGAACCACCTGCTGCAAAGTAGGGTAATACCGCAGTCCGGCCTGCCGAGCCAGCCGAGCCTGCTGCAGGCCGTCGAAGGCAGAGGCGTCGTCACACAGTGGGCCAGAGGACAGGCGGCCAAAACGCAGCACGCGTTTTGAGCTCCAGAGTCGCTAAACAGAACTCGAACCGACCGTGTGACCCCACCAATAGATCTCTCGTTCGGAGAGCAATCCATTGGTGGGGTCACACGTTCGGTTCGAGTCCCATTCAGCGACTCTGGAGCTCAAAACGCGTCCGGGATTTTGGTCACCTCCACCGGTCTACTGGCCCACTGTGTGACTCCGTCAACCTCAACCTCAGCATCGCGGCACCGCGGCCTCATCAACATTGCGTCAAATTAAATCTCGTCCCCGTCGCCGAGGCCAAACCAAACCCGAAGGACCGCTCGGCTCCCACTAAGCTCCTTCTTCGTAAACCTCGGCCCGTCAGGCCATCCCGTCAGCCATCGCCCGACCTCAAAACTCGTGCCGCGTAATCTTGTCCGTGTAGCTTAGTCCGCTCCGCAGTGCGGCGCAGCGTCTACTCCGGACTGGGACTCCATTTTTCTGGCCCCCTCGCCTTTCATCAGCGTCATGTTCTGCGGAATGCGCCCGCCCCGCCCCGCCCCGCCCCGCCCCGCCCCGCCCCGCCCCGCCACACAAGCCATCACAAGTGATATTTCCGGGCGAGCATGTCGGGGCCACTGTTCGTTCCTCTTTTTGCAGGGAAGCAATGCACGACACTAGCGCTGCACACAGAGAGGATTGGCTCCCCTCGCTCTAGGTACGGACGGCACAGCAGAGCGCGGCGCAGCACAGTGGGCCAGAAGACCGGAGGAGGCGGCCGAAACTCTAGACGCGTTTTGAGCTCCAGAGTCGACTAATGGGACTCGAACCGAACGGACCCCACCAACGGATTGCTCTCCGAACGAGGAGTCCATTGGTGGGGTCACACGCTCGGTTCGATGCCAGCTTAGCAACTCTGCAGCTCAAAGCGCGTCTAGAGTTTTGTACGCTGCCACCGGCCTTCTGGCCCACTGTGCGCAGCTCGGCCGGATGAAAAGCTTGCAAAGACAACGACCCGACGACGGGCCACTGTTTACCTCCGCTGATTCTGCCTTTTTTTTTAAATCTTTGGCGTTTGCTTCCGCGTGCCACACGGCTTCCGCTGGGGCGGCGGTGAGTTTAAGCAAGACGTGTCTCGGGGCCCCGCGGGGGGTCACGCCCAAGAAGTCAATGTCGTTGTTAAGCCCCGAACCAACCACGCGAAAGGCGGTGGGAGGGGTGGGGGGCTTCGGGAGAGAAAAGGGGGAGGGGGAGAATTTCACGCTGCTGTGCATATTGCTTCGGCCGGGTCGTCCTCTATAATGAGTAGACCAGAACAAGGCAGCACGACACAGAAAGCCGAAGGAGGGGAACAACAGTGTCCTAGCTACAAAAAAAAACAGAATTCTGGACAGCGAAGGGAATTAAATTTTAGTCCGCAAAAATAATTTTAGAGCAAGGCAACGTACCCCATCTATCAAAATGAATCTAGAATATTGAATTTCCCCTCCTGAGAGGAGTTGGAGTCGGAGTTTCAATAACGTTTTCGTCTACTTCTTTTCTTGAAAATAAGAACAAATTTGGTGCTTGTTTGCAGTGCAGCCTGCTTAGACGTACGGTTCGTGGGGCGTTAGCGCGCTGTCGTTCCACGACGCTTTTTTTTTGTCTGGGGCATGATAAGCATACACATCGCCCCCACCCCCCAGACCGCCGCCACCCCGCCCCCAGCCGCGCGGCCCAAGACCACAGGATTTAATTGTTGCAGGTCACCATCTGAATATGAATGTGTGCAATGTTTGCGTGCCGAGTCCGTCCTCCTCTCCGCCGACCGCACAGTGCGGGCCCATGGTGGGCCCATGGTGGGGCCCTCGCCATGGTGGTCCACTGCGAGGCACTGTGCGTTCACGGCCGCATTCTCATTTACGCTCGCACGCCTTCGCACCGAGATGTAGTCGGACGGCCGGGCGGACCACTAGACGGACAGACAGACAGACAGACAGACAGACAGACAGACGGACGGACAGACAGACAGACAGACAGACAGACAGACAGACAGACAGACAACAGACAGACAGACAGACAGACAGACAGACAGACGAATGGACAGGCGCGACCATTACGCACGCATTCACGCAGTCAAAAGTCGGCGCGGAATGCCTTTTTAATATCGAAAAAAAAATGATGAAAAATGAAAATAATTATGCGTAAGCCTAACGCATGGGCAGCATGGCGGCGGCTGGAAACATGACCGAAAATTACACATTTTCTCTGCGCGCTGCGCGTTCTGCGCGTTCGGCGCCGCCTGTGGAGTCGGGGTTAGGCAACGCGCCCGACAGGCGAGAGCGGCGGGACAGCCTACCCGGCAGGCTGGCAGGCCTGCCCTGCGCACAGTGGGCCAGAAGACCGGTGCAGGCGGCCAAAACTCCAGACGCGTTTTGAGCTCCAGAGTCGCTAAATGGGACTCGAACCGAACGTGTGACTCCACCAATGGATTGCTCTCCGAACGAGGAATCCAACTCTGGAGCTCAAAACGCGTCTAGAGTTTCGGCCGCCTCCACCCGTCTTCTGGCCCACTGTGTTGCGCCTCACGCTCGCTCCACCCAGTGCCTCCTCTCTGGTGCCATCGAAGTGATATCGAGGGGCCAACCTGATGACCGCGCCACGCTGTGTCCTCTCCGGATTCAGGTGCTGCGTAGGGCTGGAGTGCGAGCTCTGTGTGTGTGTGTGTGTGGTGTGTGTGTGTGTGTGTGTGGCGACTGTAGGTGTCTGCCTGTGTGTGAGTGCGGGGCTGCAGACCTCGTTACGTTTGACCCCGTATCGTGCTCCGTCGGGCCGCGCCCAAAATAGTTATGTCCGAAGGGGAAACCCACACATGCTCGCCCTCCCCCGCACACACACACACACACACACACACACACACACGCTCGCTCGCTCACAAGCGCGCACAGATACGCACACGCACAGCAGTGGGAGCGTCCTCACCGAAAGTCTGAGTCGCCACATTGCCCGGCTCGCCCCGCTCGCCCTACCCAGGAAGCCCATTTCTGTCTCCCTTTCTCACTTTTCCTCTTTTTTTCGGCCACGCGAATGTGTGCGTATGTGAGTGTGTGAGAGGGAGAGCGCGTGTGAGTGTGTGCATGTGTGTGTGTGAGTAGCGTGCGAGTGTGTGGAAAAAAGCCTAGCCCACACACTGCCGGCAAAAGTTTGAAAAGCGGCCGGGTTTAACGGAGGTGAAACAATTGGAGTTCATTCCACAGTGTAGCGCGAAAACTCGCGCCGACCGCAGCCAGCCAGCCAGCCAGCCAAGCCGCCAGCCCCGCAGCGAGCGACGCGGCCCACCCAGCGCCAGGCCCCACCAATTATGGTCAGCCCGCTCTCCGCGGCAGTCGCCTGCGCCGCGGTCGCGGGTTCGAAACCCCCCGAGGCCGTGCGTCTTTTTTCGTCGCGGCGAGCAACGCAGACAATGCAGCTCGATATGACGAAAGCAAGAGGGGAACCCCGCCGAACCGCATGATGAAAAAACATCGCACAGTGGGTCAGAAGACCGGTGGAGGTGGTCAAAATCCTGGACGCGTTTTGAGCTCCAGAGTCGCTAGGCAGGACTCGAACCGAACGTGTGACCCCACCACTGGATTCCTCGTTCGGTGAGCAATCCATTGGTGGGGCCACACGTCCGGTTCGAGTCCCATTTAGCGACTCTGGAGCTCAAAACGCGTCTGGAATTTCGTCCCACCGTTCATCGGCCGGCGGTCAGACAGTCCGGCCGAAAGACGCGAGGCGCGGCGTCACCGCGTCACCGCCTGGGGGCTTCAATTTCAACTTTTGATTGGATTACGTGGAGTACGTGCACCGAGAGCGCAGAGTGCGCCGCGACCCGGCATGACGAGCCCAGCGCCGGGTCCTTCCGGCCGCACCGCACCGCGCGCCAAACAAAAGCAGTTTCATCGCCACCACTTCCGGTCAGGGGCCGCAGCGCCGCGGCAATCGCAGGACTTTGCAAGTGCGTCGCAATCGCAATACTTTGCAAGTACGTCACAATCGCAGTACTTTGCAAGTGCGTCGCAATCGCGGTACTTTGCACGCGTCGCAATCGCAGTACTTTGCAAGTGCGTCGCAATCGCATACTTTACAAGGGCGTCGCAATCGCAGTACTTTGCAAGTGCGTCGCAATCGCAGTACTTTGCAAGTGCGTCGCAATCGCAGGACTGCAAGTCCGACGCAAAATGAAAACGCTCCACAGATTTCGTGCAATGGCATTCCCCGAGGCTCGCAGTGTGCCCGCGGTCCTGGCGTGCGCAGGGCTCGCCCCGAGCAGCGCGCTCGCCGCCACACGCGAAAATAATAAACCCTCTTTTGATGACTGGAAATGAAGCAAACGCGCGCCCCCGCCATGTTGCTGTCCCTGTGACCGGGTGGCGTACCCAATTCCACCGCCAAAATTAAGTTTGCTGGATTTATTTTTTTTGCCTTCCCCTGGAGCCCGGGGACGATAATACGGTGGAGGCCTACTCGTGGCGGCCGAGATGCCTCCGCCAAATTGGCGGGCCTGGGCGGCAGAGAGCCCCGCCGGCCTTGCCGGACCCTCCACTCCACTGTGCGCCACTCCTCGCCCGACAGTGTCCCTCCAAGCCGCGCCGAATCGACTCATCATCACTCACACAACGCAAACGAACGGGGCGGCGTGCCTCGGTCACGTGGTATCGGCCGGGGTACTCCGCGGGGGGCACGTCGACGCGCGCGCGGGTTCTCCCAGGTCCAACCGCCCCGGGCAATATATTGCTCACCGGAGTTTCAACATCATTTTTTCGCCGTCCGCCTGACGTCTCAATATTGGGGTCCGGGGCTCGCAGGCCTGGCGAGCAGACTCCGCGCCGACGCGCCCGCAGGACGGCAAGCTCATTCGGTGCACAGTGGGCCAGACGACCGGCGGAGGCCTTTTGAGCTCCAGAGTCGCTAAATGGGACTGGAACAGAACGTGTGACCCCACCAATGGATTGCTCTGCGAACGGGGAATCCATCGGTGGTGGTCACACGTTTGGTTCCAGTTCTGTTTAGTGACTCTGGAGCTCAAAACGCGTCTAGAGTTTCGACCGCCTCCACCGGTCTTCTGGCCCTCTACTGTGTGGCGTACGGTATGACCACGCCGTGGTCCACCGCGTTCCCATGCAGTGGGCGTCCCAGCCGCGCCCTGGATTTTTCATGCGCGCAGAATTTAGCTTCTTCCCTCCGACGACGAACGACGCGCCGATCCACCGCAAGGACTGTTTTCGGGAAATTTTAGCGCGGCAGCTGGACAATACATACAGTCACGAGTTCCTTCGGTCAGCCCGGGGGCAGTACGCCTTCTTCGACAACAACCTTACACTGTAAAAAATTCCATACTTTTGTATGGAAATGGTACAGAAAAGTATAGTACGGAGGTACGCAGAAAAGTACGGAACGTTCCGTAGTTGGCAAGTACGGACGGTCCAGGCCAATTATCGACCAGAGATGTTCCGTACTTTTTCCGTGCTTTTTCTCACAGTGAAGTGACGCACGGAGACTGCTTTCGATTTTGCAGCGTGTCGGTTCCGAGCGGCTTGCATCGCCTTGCAGCCATCGCGCGTGAAACAGCTTGGTCCTCGCCATCCGACCGCACCCACCGGCGAACGGCACTTTACGGGGCGGAGCGTGGCCGGAGGTGTTCGCCGGCCCGGCCAAGTCCGTCGTCTTTGTGTCGCTGCACTGCAGGGCGGCGGGGCGCGGCGCCGCAGCAAGTTGCGTCATAACCGCGGCCGGCCGGCCATTCAATACCAACAACAACAAACTCGCCTGATTGGCGCCAACTTGGGGATCGAAGGTGACCCGGCCGGCAGGGGCACCGGGCCCAGGGTGGCACGGGGCCCGCTCGCCCGGCACTCCATCACACACGAACTTGGCGACAATCAGGCGGCATTAACGCGTCAGCGTCCTGCCGCGGTCCTGGCGCGGCACAGTGGGCCAGGAGACCGGCGCAGGCGGCCAAAACTCTAGACGCGTTTTGAGCTCCCGAGTCGCTGAATGGGACTCGAACCGAACGTGTGACCCCACCAATGGATTCCTCGTTCGGAGAGCAATCCATTGGTGGGGTCACACGTTCGGTTCGAGGCCCATCTAGCGACTCTGGAGCTCAAAACGTGTCCAGAGTTTTGGCCGCCTGCGCCGGTCTTCTGGCCCACTGTGCGTCGTCCCGGCCGCCCGGTCCTCTGTGCGCTGGTCCGAGAGACGGAATACGCGTATTCATTCGAATTACGCGCCGTCTGCTCCACTGGCTTCTTCTCATTTCCTTTTCCGTTTGGCGAGTGCGGTTCGGGGCGGGGTGGGGCGGGGCGGCGCGCTCACAAAGCGGTTAACCTCAGGAAGGCGGTGCGCGGTGCGGCGGCGCGGGGCGGCGGCTCGGTGTGGTATTTCTGGGGGGCAAACTTTTGACGCGGCGGCGCGGGCTGGCTGGCGGGCTGGCTGGCTGGAGGTGCCGGGAACTCGGCCTGCGGATCGGCGGGCCGCGGGGCGCACAGTGGGCCAGAAGACCGATGGAGCGGCCAAAACTCTAGACGAGTTTTGGCCTCCAGAGTCGCTAAACAGGACTCGAACCGAACGTGTGACCCTACCAATGGATTCCTCGTTCGGAGAGCAATCCATTGGTGGGGTCACACGTTCAGTTCGAGTCCTGTTTAGCGACTCTGGAGCTCAAAACGCGTCTGGAGTTTTGGCCACCTCCACCGGTCTTCTGGCCCACTGGGGCGCCGCGGGGAGGCCGGCCCAGGCACACCACGCCGCCAGCCCGGCGGTGGGCTGGCGGTCGGCAACCAAAACAGAGGCGGCCGTCGAAGGGCTTCATCATGACCTGCTGCGCCCGGACCAAGGCGGCGGCGGCATCGAAAAATTTCTCATAAACCCAAATTAACTCCTAATGAGAAATAGGCGGGGCCTAACTCGGCGCGCTGGCAGTGTAGCGGCGTAGCGGATGGCCCCGCGGCACGCTGTGCCTGTGCCGCCCGCGGGTCCGCGCCCCTCGGGGCCTCGGGGGGACACTCCCCTAACTCCTCCGCGGGGCGCGGGGCTGCCTGGCTCCCTCTCTCTCTCTCGCTCTCACGGGGCGCGCCCGCGCGGTTGCGAGAGAGACAGAGCGGCCGGAGCGCTACACCGTCGGTAATTAGACGGTGTTGTGTGCCGCAGTTTTGCATATGGGGTCGCCGGGGGGCCATTAGGGAAGGCGCGGGAAAAAAGCTTTGTCTTTCCCAGATGCGCTGCAGCTGATGTCGCGCCTCGTCACGCATTACGTAACGCACAGTGGAATTGCCAGAAGACCGGTGGAGGCGGACAAAATCCCGGACGCGTTTTGAGCTCCAGAGTCACTAAATGGGACTCGAACCGAACGTGTGACCCCACCAATGGATTGCTCGCCGAACGAGGAATCCACTGGTGGGGGTCACACGTTCGGTTCGAGTCTCATTTAGCGACTCTGGAGCTCGAAACGCGTCTATAGATTTGGCCGCCTCCTCCGGTCTTCTGGCGGGAAAGCGAATACGTGCGGCGGAAAAAAAAGATTTCCGCACACAAGGTTGTTGACAGTGCCGCAGCAAGTGTACAGCAGACGTTAAAGGTGAGCGACCCCGTCGGCTGGCATTCCTGGCGGCAAGAAAAAAGGCGGAGGCGTACAAGCCGCCAGAGCGCGGCGAACGCGGCAGCGCGGCGTCGCCGGAGTGTTTCCAAATGAGCGCTTAGGCGAGGCGAGGCTTTCAAAGTCTTCCTTCGCACCGTACATGTTTGCGGGCCGCATTTGTTTGGCGCGCGGTTGGGGCCTCCCCTCCCCCTCCCTCCCCCTCCCCCTCCTCTCCCTCTCCCCCTCCTCCTCCCCCTCCCCCTTCACGGCCCCGCGTCGCACGCAGAGAACACCTCATTTGTCGCCGACTTGTTTTGCATTTAAGCCGCCGAAAGGCGCGTCTGGACCGGGCTGGCTTGGTCGGGAGCGCTGGGAGCGAGCGGGGAGCGAGCTGGGAGCGCGCGCCAGCGTCGCGCGTACAAACCCCGCTACATCTTATCCCGTTAAGTCGCGCTGCCAGGCCTTCCGAACAAGCCTCGGCTGCGAATCTATTGGGAAGAGTTCCATCCCACAGAGAGAAAAGTCCTTTTTAAACAAGGACGTGGATGGATTCCCAAAGAGAGAGAGAGAGAGAGAGAGAGAGAGAGAGAGAGAGAGAGAGAGAGAGAGAGAGAGAGAGAGAGAGAGAGAGAGAGAGAGAGAGAGAGAGAGAGAGAGACAGAGAGAGAGGTCCTTTTAAAACGAGGACAGGGAAGATTTCCACGATGTTGGTTCTCCGACGAGCCAAACAGCGCTACCCACTAATGTGTGCCCTTGTTTCGGCAACAACACTCCTCAAGCAACTGACGAATGATGTCGGGCGAACACGGGAACGGCTCGTAATTGGACCAGCCTTTTCGGGGCGGCAGAGGAACCGGCTTTGTCTTTTCAGCTTTTCCATGAATGTGCCACTGTAAACCTTAATTTTCAGAGACCAAAGTCACATAAATTTCTACTTGAAAGACATGTGATTCTAAATTTGGGCACATATGGACAATCATTTTCACGTGTGCCCATACCCCCCAAACACACACACGCACACACACACACACACACACACATACACACACACACACACACACACACACACACACGAAACGAGAAGTAGAGCAAGTGCATGTTGGTTGGCAACTACAGCGCTGCTTAGGTAAAATGAGACGTGTCTACAACTCCTTGACGTATTCACACACACACACACACACACGGAGGAATGTGGGGCAACCTTGTTACCCCGCAACCCACAAAGACAGTGTGCAGCAGGTGCGCGGGTCAGGCTGGCCCCGCTGCCCCGCCTCTGCGACCCACTGAACAGCTCGCCCAATTGGGCAGTGCGGGGTTAGTTCGTTAGGTGCTCTCTTGATGTTGGCCGAGCGTCCGGCGCCCAGTCCGGCGCCCAGCCCGGTCCACACAGTGGGCCAGAAGACCGGTGGAGGCGGCCGAACCTCTAGACGCGGTTCGAGCTCTAGAGTCGCTAGATGAGGCTCGAAACGAACGTGTGACCCCACCAATGGATTCCTCGTTCGAAGAGCAATCCATTGGTGGGGTCACACGTTCGGTTCGAGTCACCTTTAGCGACTCTGGAGCTCGAAACGCGCGTGGGATTTTGACCGCCTGCACCGGGTCTTCTGGCCCACTGTGGTCCGGCGCCGGCCCGGTGCGGGGCTGACGCGGCGCCCCGCCATGATTATGTTAGCTCTCGTCGACACGGCGGCGGCCGCTGCTCGCCACGGCCCGGCGGCGCGGCTGCACTGCGGAGAGTCAAAGTGCACGAGGACCAGCACGGCCGGCACGGCCAGCACGGCGGCGTTTTAGTCGTATTGCTGCCGCGGCCCCTCTCAGTCCTGGTTAGCTGCAGCACGAAAAAAAGGGGCACTGTTGTATCTCACGAGGCGAGGGGCAGGGCGGCTGGCTGGCCTTTCTTTCAGCGGAAGCGCACCGCAAAAAAGGGGGAGCGGAACAAACAGACACATACGTCCCGCGTGATAAATTGAACCGCGGCCAATTCGTCATCCATTTTATCAAGCAACACGGTCGGTGTGCGTGGAGGTGTCATCGCGAACCGAAATGGATGCGCGCCGCCGCCGCACAGTGGGCCAGAAGACCGGTGGAGACGGCGAAAAACTCTAGACGCGTTTCGAGCTCCAGAGTCGCTAAGCAGGACTCGAACCGAGTGTGTGACCCCACCAATGGATTGCTCTCTGAACCACGAATCCATTGGTGGGGTCACACGTTCGGTTCGAGTCCTGCTTAGCGACTCTGGAGCTCAAAACGCGTCTGGAGTTTTGTCCGCCGGCGCCGGTCTTCTGACCCACTGTGCGCCTCCACCCCCAGGATCGCCTGCTACTGGCCGACAGGGGCGCAGCGGCTCCAGACTCCAGGCGAACCTGCACTGGCCCCGCCTTCCAGGTGAATGGAGCGCCAACTGGAGCGTGGCCGGCTAGATACGCCCTGCGACGCCCCGGGTCCTTGGGCTGCCATTCATCGCAGTGTACGTACGCGCCTCTACACTGCCAAGGGCCGGCCTGGCCACAGCACTGGGAGCCGCGGGTAGAAGCCAGTGTATCGGCTCGCGAGAGCGGGAAGGTTTCAACGGTTCACACTCAACTGTCGAAGTTACCTATCGAACCGCAATGATCGAGCCGTCGTGGACCAAGCCCCCACTCTGGCCACTCCAAAGACAAAGTCAAGGGCACACTTCACAGTGCGCCGAAAACCCTCCATCCCTCCGCGTCACTGCAAGTCCCCCTGTTTCTGCACAGCCCGGGGCGGGACCACTATTACATCCCCTTCACGGTCCAACGCCGCCCCGCCACGCCCCGCCACGCCCCGCCACGCCCCGCCACGCCCCGCCACGCCCCGCCACGACTCATGAAGTCCGATTGTGCCGCTCCACATGAATGCCCCGTCCATGCCGCGTCCACGAGGCGTCCATGACGTGCCACAGTGGGCCAGAAGACCGGTGGAGGCGGACAAAACTCTAGACGCGTTTTGAGCTCCAGAGTCGCTAACCAGGACTCGAACCAAACGTGTGACCCCACCAATGGATTCCTCGTTCGGAGAGCGATCCATTGATGGGGTCACACGTTCGGTTCGAGTCCCATTTAGCGACTCTGGAGCTCAAAACGCGGCTAGAGTTTCGTCCGCCTCCACTGGCCCACTGTGCGGGCCGCCCCTGCCACGCCGCCCACCGCAACAGTTGCCAATGCTGGGGAGCTGGCGGGGTTGGCGGGCCTGGCAGGGCTGGCAGGAACTTGCGTGACGTCCGGGGCGGTCCGGGGCGGCGGCGGCGTCGGCAGGCGGCTCACTTGGGGGTCATGTTGTTGACAGCTGACCCGTTCCCGTAAGACTCTCGGACGCGTCGAGGCCTGTGTGCCTTGCTGACGGCTCCGGAGCGGCCCAGAGGGGGGAGGCAGGGGTATCACCAGGCCTGGCCCCGCCGCGCCCCGGCCGTGCCCCGTCAAGCTCATGCAAGCCCTCCCTGAGCCCACCCAGCCCGGGGCGACAGCACGGACACCACTCCGGCGCAGCGCGCAGCACGGCGCCATTTACGTGCAGTGCCGGTCTGGATATCGGAAAGGGGAGGGGGTGGATTCCAACGACAGTGTTCAACCCGGAGCGTGCCGCGTGGCTTTGTGTGTGTGTGTGTGTGTGTGTGTGTGAGAGTGTGTTTCTGTCTTTCTCTCTGTATGTGTGTGTCTGTGTGTGCGTGTTGTGAGCGAGAGTGCCCGCGAGTGTCTGCGTGCGTCTGTGTGCTGCCTGGTCCATCCCACGACCCAATTGCCTCCTTAACCCCAATCCCCGTCGTCAGCAAGCGGCGTCGCACTCCCCAGCGCCCCCGCTCGCCCTAGCAACACGCAGCATGCTCACTAGAGTCCCCCTACCCAGCCCTCGCCGCACAGTGGGCCAGAAGACCGGTGGAGGCGGCCAAAACACTAGACGCGTTTTGAGCTCCAGAGTCACTAAACAGGCCTCGAACCGAACGTGTGACCCCACCAATGGATTCCTCGTTCGGAGAGCAATCAATTGATGGGGTCACACGTTCGGTTCGAGTACCATTTAGCGACTCTGGAGCTCAAAACGCGTCTAGAGTTTTGCCGCCTCCACCGGTCTTCTGGCCCACTGTGCGCCGGACCATACAGGCTCCAGTCCAGCTCCAGGCGCCTCTGGCCTGCTGGTCTCTCGGTGCTCCGTGCCCCGAAAGTGCCGCCATTGTCCTTCTCCTTCATTAACCATCTGCGGCCAGGAAGGGGCGGCCCAGGGCGGCCGGAAGGGGGGGGGGGGAGCGGCATGCACCAGGCCTGCAGTACGGACGGAGTGGAGGGGGGCCGGTGCAGGCCACCAAGACACGGCTTGAGCCCGAGCCATGCCCTGCCTCTGGCGTGGCTTCGAATCCCAGTCGAGAAAGAGTAGCAATGTGTAGGGTGTTCCAATCTCCCTATTCCTGTGTGTGTGTGTGTGTGTGTGTGTGTGTGTGTGTGTGTGTGTGTGTGTGTGTGTGTGTGTGTGTGTGTGTGTGTGTGTTTGTGTGTGTCGCAACGCCCCCTCAATGCACTCGAAGCGGGCGCACGACCGCTTGAACTGTCTGTTTGCCCGAGGATTTATAATTCCTTTCTCCTCCCCCCCCCCCCCTCCCCCTCTCCCCCTCTCTCTCTCTCTCTCTCTCTCTCTCTCTCTCTCTCTCTCTCTCTCTCTCTCCCCCCTCGTCTCTCCAGCCGGTGGCGGTGCTCCCGGTGGGACTCTCATAAAACATCGGCGTGACGTAAGGAGCGCCCCAATCCAGCTTAGGAATAGACAAGACTGCTGCGGCTCGCCGCGCCGCCGCCACCGCCGCCAGGCCATAGAGTTATGGCACACCTCCACCTCTCCCGGCGGCGCTGGCGGAAAGGCGCGGGAAAATGCGGGCAGGTGAAGCCGTATTAAGGATTTTCGCGGGAAACGCCGCAGAGTGGGTCAGAAGACCGACTGCAGGCGGCCAAAACTCTAGACGCGTTTTGAGCTCCTGTGTCGCTAAACAAGCCTCGAACCGAACGTGTGACCCCACCAATGGATTCCTCGTTCGGAGAGCAATCTATTGGTGGGGTCAAACGTTCGGTTCGAGTCCCATTTAGCAACCCTGGAGCTCAAAACGCGTCTGGAGTTTTGGCCGCCTCCACCGGCCTTCTGGCCCACTGTGCGCCGTCGGTGCGCGGGGCCCGGTTCAGCGAACCCGCGCGTTCGCGCCACTAATGCCATCCCGCATTGCTTCTGGCCGCCGCCAGCTTCACCGGAAATCGCGTTGCACTGCGGAGCAGAGGTCGGAGAAAGGGTCGGGGGAAAGTGGGAGGAAAAAAGGGAGCAACACGTCCTACGGCCGGGATGAGTGTCGTATTAGAGTGAGTGGATTTGGCTGTTAATGGCCCGCGCGGCCTGCACTGTGGGGAAGGGCCGGGAAGGGCGCCCCGAAAAGGAAAGTGAATTCTTGTGTAGCAGGAAGAGATACGTTGATTCCTCTCCCCTCGGAAAATCCTGCTCCTCCTCCCCATGTCGATCCAATAGTAGTAACGCATGCTAGGCCACCGCTGCGCCCAGCAGGCCTTCTTATTTACCCCCCGTCCCCCCGTGGCAGTGTGGTGGGCCTGCGTAGGCGTTGACGGGCTCGAATCTCTGCGAAGGCCCTCCCTCCAAGAAAGCGGCAAGGGGGTGGCGGCGACGCACAGTGGGTCAGAAGACCGGCAGAGGCAGTCAAAAAACCCGGACGCGTTTTGAGCTCCAGAGTCGCTAACCATGGGACTCGAACCGAACGTGTGACCCCACCGATGGATTGCTCTCCGGGAAAGGAATCCGTTGGTGGGGACGCAAGGCTCGGTTCGAATCTCATTTAGCGACTCTGGAGCTCAAAACGCGTGTAGAGTTTGGGCCGCCAACATCGGTCCTCCGGCCCACTGTGCGTCGGCGCCGCAGAAAACTTGTAGTGAGGTACCGCGCAGTGTCGCCACCACTGCGGATGCTGTACGCCAGTTTGCCACTGTCACTCCCCGGAAGCCTTAATTGCGCGGCGCTGGTCCTTTATCCGAGCCGCTACTGCAGAGCCCCCGCCCCCTCCCCCTCCCAGGAACAGGTTGTTGGACGGGGGCCAGCCCAGGACCAGCCCAGGGCCCAGGGCAGTCGATCCATGGAGTCGCGCTCTGCAACCCATTTCCATTTTCCCTTCGATCCATTCCGCACGACGTCCCGAGTCGTCCTTGTTACGTAATGAAACCTCCACCTTTCAGTCCCCGAGGCGCACCCGGGCCATCGACGTCTCGACGTTCGACTAATCGAACCGGAGTCGCGGCGACTCTCGGCCCACTTTGGAGTACCAGACGAATATTTAGGGGCCTCAAGGGGCGGCTGGGCGCGGCGCCGCCCGGAGGGGAGGCCGGGCCGCCCCGGCCGCCCGTCGTCCAAGGAGGCAGATTCATTACAACGTCTGCAAACTTGAGCAGTGAGCGATGGCCGGGCCCTGACTTATTCTTTGTTGCAGGTTGGTCACTGATGTTCGCCGGGTCTTACTCACTCCGCCGCCTCCGGCCCAGCCCCCGGCCCGGCCTCCGGGTAAGCCTGTGCCAATCTGACGGCTCGCGGCCCGCCCCACGAAAAATGGACTTCAAGATGTCCTCCGCCAGATGCGCGCTGCCGCCGCCGCCGCCGGCCCGGTCGCACAGTGGGCCAGAAGACCGGTGGAGGAGGCCAAAACTCGAGACGGGGTTTTGAGCTCCAGAGTCGCTAAATGGGACTCGAACCGAACGTTTGACCCCACCAATGGATTGCTCTCCGAACGAGGAATCCATTGGCGGGTTCACACGTTCGGTTCGAGTCCTGTTTAGCGACTCTGGAGCTCAAAACGCGTCTCGAGTTTTGTCCGCCCCCACCGGTCTTCTGGCCCACTGTGGGTCGGTCGGTCGTCCGGCCCGCCTTCCTTGGGCTGCCTTGGGCTCGAGACGAGACGGCGGCCTAGAGAAAATAAGCCGGGCACGGCTCTGGTGGCCGCTTGGCGGGAAAAGGATTGTCTCTCTTTCGCGCAATTCTTTTACGGGTTATAACTACATCTTCCTTTCTCCCACAGAGAATACAAGGTTTCAAAACTGAGACGAAACGGATGAATTTATTTGTCAGTGGAAGTCCGTGGACTTAGCAACAGTCAACCGCGTAAACCTCTGCAAATGCCGATGTGGGCAAAAAAAATAAACAGAGCGAAAGACACATATTTTTCACAGAGCATTCCCTCCGACCACTAAGCTGCTCTCTCTCTCTCTCTCTCTCTCTCTCTCTCTCTCTCTCTCTCTCTCTCTCTCTCTCTCTCTCTCTCTCTCTCTCTCTCTCTCTCTCTCTCTCCCCACTTTTTCGCCTGACGGCCGATGCACGTCATATAAAGGCCCCACAGGGCCGGTCTGCGCTCGCTGCCGAAACGGAATTATTAAGGGCGGTGACACAACACAGTACCCGCACGCTCCGCACGCGTTTATGCACGCGCATCCCGCATGGGATGGACGAATTATTGATGCATTGCCGGGATTAATCGTTCGGCAGCGCGGCGCCACAGCTTCGGAAGGGGGGGGGGGGTATGTTTGTGGTGAAAATGGCAAGAGAAGCGCATTGAGTGTTTTGTAAAGTATAGGGTAGTTAAGCCCGATATCAGTCCCGCATGGGCGATCCCCCTGAAATCGCGTGGCCATCGATGCGATGGGAACAAATGAGTCTCGTTATCACGCCGTTGCAGCCAGACAGCGAGCGTCACTGCACAGTGGGCCAGCAGACCGGTGGAGGCGGCCAAATCTCTAGACGCGTTTTGAGCTCCAGATTCGCTAAATGGGACTCGAACCGAGCGTGTGACCCCACCAATGGATTCCTCGTTCGGAGGACAATCCAGGGGTCACACGTTCGGTTCGAGTCCCATTTAGCGACTCTGGAGCTCAAAACGCGTCAAGAGTTTTTGCCGCCTGCACCGGGTCTTCTGGCCCACTGCGCACTGCACGGCGCGTCACACACGATGTGGAGCACACGCTCCTTCGCAGTGCAGGAGGCGCGCCGAAGCGGAATTTTGTGCCGTCAGCCGTATGAAAGAGGTCGGCCTATGAAAAATTCGTCGCTGCTTCAATTTTTTTTTCTCATCACACGGGTTGGGTGCCGCCGCCGCCGTCGTCGCTGGTCTGATGGGCTCAGGGCGCGGCGTCGGGCACGGTCGTGGCAGCGTGGCAAGGGCGGGCGTGGCAGTGGCACAGGGGCGTGGCAGGGCGGGCGTGGCAGGGCGTGGCGTGCGCAGGGCGGGCGGGGGCGTGGCGGGCAGGGCGGCGTGCAGGGTCGTGGCAGGGCGTGGCAGGGCGCGCCGCGGCGGCGACTCGATGGGGCATTTCCACGACCCTGCGCGAATACATTATTTACTTGATGAAAGAGTCTTATTGTGGCCGGGCTGCCCGGGCCGTGTCCGCGGAGGGTGGACGCCGTGGACGCCGTGGACGGGCGGACCAATGGGGAGGCTGCGGCGTGCGCGGCTCCCAGCGGGTTTTAAAAAATGATTAGGTTGACGCGAGCTTGTATCGCGTCCCGTCGGGAGTTTGACTTTTCCGAGACAAAAAAAAGGGAAAAGTCAACAAAAAAAAAGCAGAAAAACAACCTCGAGTGAAATAGACGACAGTTTTTGAAGTAGCTCCCTCTCTCCACGTCCCGAGGGACGAGGCTTTAGGCAGGGCCAGTCTATACAGCGGCATCAGGCGCCCCAACACACACACACACACACACACACACCACACACACACACACACACACACACACACCACACACACACACACACACACACACGTTGCCGATGAATTTATACTTACGTGTGAAATAGGGAGGCGCGTGGGGCCGCGGGGCCGTCGGGAGGCAAACACGAATAAATGGGATTCATACCAAACGTGACAGGGCGGCCGCCTCGGCAGTCGGTGGGAGCGACACATGCAGCCCTGGATCCCATACGTCAGTCACGGCCCTTCCCCTACACTGCCGATTCCTCCGCGTTTTGGAGCGCTTCCCTCGTCCCGGACTGCCCCTTCTGTTTCTTCCCCGCTTTCACCTCCCCCCCCTCCCCCCTCCCCCCTGTCATAGGGTGGCGCGTTACGGTGAGCTGTAGCGGCGTGCGCGAATCTCCAAGAAAAAGCTCGCCGTGCGAGTTTTGCGCCGGCAAAGTATTTCCATAATGCAAACGCGGCGGAATGGAATTCGCGGCCAGGGAAATTAGCATTTCCATTTTCGACTTTGGAAAACGACAGCACACTGGAAGGGCGGCGCGGCGCACGGTGGGCCAGAAGACGGGTGGAGGCGGCCCAAATTCAAGACGCGTTTTGAGCTGCAGTTTCGCTAAATGGGACTCGAACCGAACGTGTGATCCCACCAATGGATTGCTCTCCGAACGGGGAATCCATTGGTGGGGTCACCCGTTCGGTTCGAGTCCCATTTAGCGACTCTGGAGCTCAAAACGCGTCTTGAATTTCGGCCGCCTCCGCCGGTCTTCCGGCCCACTGTGCGCGGCGCGTTTTTCCCCTCGTCCCGCTAAACGGGGGAAGTAAAGAGGGCCGTGCGTGCGCGGCGCGCGTCTCCGCACGGCCGTGCGTTCGCAGTGTGCCTTCGGCGCCTTGGCAGTGCCCCGGCAGTGCGTGCGCGCGGCACGTGACCCGCACGGATTGAGGCAAGACAAACACGGCCCCTCCAGCCGGCCGCCTCCCTCCGTCGCTCTGTCTCTCTCGCACTCACGGCGCGTCCCGCAAGGGTGCGAGAGAGACGGAGCGACTCCGGAGCGGCCGCGCTGGCCGGCACGCGATGCGCCGTCAGGCCAGGCAGGGCCAGACGACGCACAGTGGGCCAGAAGACCGGTGGAGGCGGACAAAACTCTGGACGCGTTTGGAGCTCCAGAGTCTCTAAACGGGATTCGAACCGAACGTGTGACCCCACCAATGGATTGCTCTCCGAACGAGGAATCCATTGGTGGGGTCACTCGTTCGGTTCAAGGCCCATTTGGCGACTCTGGAGCTCAAAACGCGTCTAGAGTTTTGGCCGCCTCCACCGGTCTTCTGGCCCACTGTGCTACGCCAGCCAGGGCGCCGCCAAGGAGGCCGTATTGGCAGTCACGCGCGGCGACTGTTCGCCCGCCGGTAATTGCGACAAGGACAGCGTGCTGTCTCTCTCGCACCCCTACGGGGCCCCGGCCCAGCCCCGACGCGCCGCGTGGGTGCGAGAGAGACAGACACACACGGCCCTATCGCCGTGAGTAACGCGGCGCGGCTAATGGAATCGCGTCACTCGTCATGACAAAGTGCGCGGCAAGGGCACCGCGAGCACCGCCGGCACCGCCAGGCAGGCAAGAGATACCGGTGGCAACAATCGCACCGCGAGCATCGCGAGGTGGTGCACTGCGAGCCGGGCCGGGCCGAGCCGAGCCGCCGAGCCAGGCCGAGCCGAGCCAGGCCGAGCCGAGCCAGGCCGAGCCGGGCCGGGCCGAGCCGAGCCAGGCCGAGCCGAGCCAGGCCGAGCCGAGCCGTGGTGTCTATTAACGAAACCGCCCGCCACGGCGCGCCACGGCGTGCCTTGATTTGTGGGTCATCCCTCCGCTCGCGCGTCGCGTCGCGTCGCGTCGCTCTGCCGGTGCCGTGCCGCACTGCCAGTGTGCCAGTCCCCCGGGTGGCGAGAAGGCGGAGATTGCCGCCTGTCCCATCACGTGATATCATCAACGCGACCTGCCTGCCTGCCTCGCGCACTTCTATCCCAGCCATCTACCCGTCCATCTATCTCGTGCATTCCATCTTGGCGGTGCACCTAGCGGCAGCCAAGCGCGCCGCGCACAACAACTTGCATAGCAGTTGGACAACAGATGACAGCGACGGGGTTGCGGCGACGCGGGGGCGTGGCGGGGCGGGGCGGGGCGGGGCGGGGCGGGGCGGGCGTGGCGGGGCGGGTGGGGGCTGCGGGGGCGGGGCGGGGCGGGGCGGGGCGGGGCGGGGCGGGGCGAGGTGCGGCGGTCGGCCCCAAGTTTGGACAGGCATCCGTCAGGTCGAGATGTGGCGTGGATGGGGTTGTTTTGGAACCTAGCGGCTGCGGCCTGGCGGCCTGGCGGGTGCAAAAGGGACTCCGCAAGAAGGGGGTGCGAGCCAAGTCATGTGGAGAATATTCCAACAAACACGTCATTCACTGACTGCCTTCGCCTTCCAGCGCACAGTGGGCCAGGAGACCGGTGGAGGCGGCCGAAACTCCAGACGCGTTCTGAGCTTCAAAGTCGCTAAACAGGACTCGAACCGAACGTGTGACCCTACCAATGGATTCCTCGTTCGGAGAGCAATCTATTGGTGGGGTCACACGTTCGGTTAGAGTCCTGTTTAGCGACTCTGGAGCACAAAACGCGTCTAGAGTTTTGGCTGCCTCCACCGGTCTTCTGGCCCACTGTGGAGCGCCCAGGGTAGGCCCGCGGCAAGCCCAGGGCAAGCCCATGGCAAGCCCTCGCCTCTCGCGGAGTGCCTCGGGTCGAACACGGAAGCGAGCAGTGCGGAGCATTGCGGATAGCAGTGCCGCCACTTCGACGAACGGTCGCCAGAGGCAACCGGAGGGAACCAGAGGGAACCAGAGGGGACCAGAGGGGACCTTGCCAGCGGATGATGCCAAACAGGGACTTGTCGCGTCGTCCTTCCTCTTTCGCACTCATGGAGCGGCCCGATCGGTTGCGAGAGGGACAGAGACACTGTGTGGAGTCCGCCGGCATGGGTGCAGGCAGCCTGCCACGCGGCCAGACAATCGGAGACAGTGTAGGTTGTCATCGCGGCGGTGGCGTCTCTTCCTCCGGTTGGGGCACGGACACGCTACGTACTTTCGCCAAGCAGGGTCGCCAAACAAGGAAGGCAATACACCGACGTGCATTGCAAAAAACGGACGGCAGCCGATACTCTAGACGCGTTTTGAGCTCCAGAGTCGCTAAACAGGACTCGAACCGAACGTGTGACCACACGCTCGGTTCGAGTCCCATTTAGTGACTTGGGAGTTCAAAACGCGTCTAGAGTTTTGTCCGTCTCCACCGGTCTTCTGGCCCACTGCGTCGCCTGCTGCCCAGCGATGCCCAACGCGCGCCGAGACAGCCCAGCCCCCTGCCGGCGCCATGATAGCGGTGCTGCCTCGTTGCCAAGCAAATCGAGAAAATAATTTAGGCAGATACAACGAAAAGAAAAAAAAAAGAAAACGCACAAAATAAAAATAAGGATGAAAATTAAAGAAGGAGGATGAGAGGGAGGAAAGAGGATGGGGTGCTTCTGCGCCGGCAGAGATGAGGTGGAAAAAGTGAGAGGGGATTACAGGGGAGGGGGTAACGACTCCGCCGCACCCCGCCTCAAATCCTTTGCTCGGGCGAAATGAGGCGTCGAAGTCCTTTGCAATCAATCGTCTGAAAATGGTCGCGGCGGCGTGACACATGCTTCGCGCGCTCACTCGAGACGAGGCGGATGCGGCGGATGTCCGAGGGGCGGGGGGCGGCCTTGGAGGGCCTTGGAGGGGCCCTGGAGGGGGCCGGGGCCCCGGCAGCCAGCTTATTGGCGATTCATGAAAGTTTGAGACGCTGCCACCGCACGGTGGGCCAGAATACCGGTGGAGACGGCCAAAACTCTAGACACTTTTCGAGCTCCAGAGTCGTTAAGCAGGACGCGAACCGAGCGTGTGACCCCACCAATGGATTCCTCGTTCGGAGAGCATTCCATTGGTGGGGTCACACGTTCGGCTCGAGTCCCATTTAGCGACTCTGGAGCTCAAAAACGCGTCCGGGATTTTGGCCGCCGCCACCGGTCTTCTGGCCCACTGTGCACCGCCGCAGTCGACCTGACCTGGAGCGGTCTGGATCCGCGCGAAGGCAGCAGACTGAGAGTCTGTCTCTCTCGCACCTCCACGAAAAAGCCCTTGAGTGCGAGAGAGACAGTCAGATGGAGGCCTCGCCCGTCCACTTCCTGCTTCTTGCGCAAAGAGTCCCGGAGTGGCCGCGGGAAAGGCGGAGCGGAACCAAATTTAGCCCGGCTGTCTTGCAATATCCCGCTTCAACAATGTCAGTCGGAATACCGTTACACACGAACGGACGCGAAGAAGAATGTCGCGCGAAGAAAAAAAAATATTGGCAGGCCATTGTGTTGGCTTCACATCCAGGCTGGGTTGCCTATCTACGGGGCGCTGTGCGCTCGTAAATAAAACCTCGGATTTTCGATGTCTTTTGTTTTTTTTTTCGCTCCTCCTTCACTGGGTGACACTGAGCATTGTGGGTGGCACTGGGCCCCCGAGGGGGGGGGGGGGGGGGGGGGGGGCACAGACGCGGCGACATGCAGACGGGAGGGGCAGAGAAAGGGCCAGCAAACATAACAGGCCTGTCGGTTGATGGATTAATCATAGGAGGGATGTGGAACTGGACAAATGAAAACCCTTTCATCGGGAGGGTCCGGACGGCGGAAGGGCCATCGCCCGGGTGTTGATGGGGACGTGTGTGTGTGTGTGTGTGCGTGTGTGTGTGTGTGTGTGTGTGCGTGTGTGTGTGTGTGTGTGTGTGTGTGTGTGTGTGTGTGTGTGTGTGTGTGTGTGTGTGTGTGTGTGTGGTGCCCCACATGGCTTTGGCGTATTGGGCGTACGCACTGCCGCACAGCGTCGCAAAGGCACAAAATATTACCATCCGGGCCAGAACGTAAAACGAAAAACCACGGAAGAAAAACAAAAGTAAGAACGCGTGAGGATTTTTTTTTCCTTTTTTAAAGGTCCACTTAAGTGGGCAAACACGAGAAGCACGTCCGCGCCCCGACAGTGTGGGCGCGGGTGACGTCACCCTCGGTTCCGCGGCGGGGCGTGTCGCTGATTGGTTGCTCGCCCGCTAAATTTCAATAGGAGCCACGCGGTGGGGCGCCGGGGCGCCGGGCCGGACAATTGAACGGACTGCAGCTCGCTCTCGGAAACTGCGGTCCGGAACAACCAGCAAACTAGTTGATCTGGGCGCGGTCGGCGGGGAGGACGCGGCCAGGCCCGCCAGCCCCGCTAGCTAGCCTCGCACAGTGGGCCAGAACACCGGTGGAGGCGGCCAAAACTCTGGATGCATTTTGAGCTCCAGAGTCGCTAAATGGGACTCGAACCGAACGTGTGACCCCACCAATGGATTCCTCGTTCGGAGAGCAATCTATTGGCGGGGTCACGCGTTCGCTTCGAGTCCCATTCAGCGACTGTGGCTCAAAACGCGTCCGGGACTTTGACCGGCCCCGCCGGCCTTCTAGCCCACAGTGTGGCGGGTCGCGGCGCCGCCGGCCGGCACGGCGGGCACGGCCATCTAATTGGGTTAGTGCTCGTATTCACCCTCCTTGGGCCTTTTACTTCCGGTTCCTCTTTGCGACCTCATTCCCGGCGCCTGCGACCCATTCAAGGGCAAATGGGTACCCGGGCGAACCTCCCTGCCGACAAAACCGAGCCGTCCCTTGTCTTCAACCTACACTGCCGCGCTCCCCCCCGCCTTTGTCCGGTCCTCATGTTTTGCCCTGATTTGTCCCCGTGCCCCGCTTCCCCCACCCTCCCTTCTCCTCGACCCATTTAGGCCGCCGTGATGCTATACTGTAACAACAGGCAGGGCCCCACTCACTTTGCCCCACAGACCCCCTTTCAACGCAACACTATGCTGTTAGCCGAAAGCGACCTTCGTGCGTCTTGCTGCGTTTTTGGTTGAATCACGGTGGACATGATGACAAACGGCACGGTGAAAACGGAACCTGGTTTTCCCAGGAAGCATAGTAGAGACATAGGCGATTTCCAGGGAGTTCCTGGGAAAACCAGGTTCCGTGTTTACTGTGGGCCAAGCAGTCCGAAGGTGTGACCCCTCCAATGGATTGCTCTCCAAACGAGGAATCCATTGGTGGGGTCACACTTTCGGTTCGGTCCTGTTCAACGACAACGCGGCGTCTGGAGTTTTTGCCGCCTCCACCGGACTTCTGACCCACTGAGAGATGAGCACTCTAAGAAAAGTGAGGTTAAGTTACGTGCATTCTGCTGTGTGGTATACCACACAGAACGTTATAACGGACGGGTACACTGACAGACAGACAGACAGACAGACAGACAGACAGACAGACAATCTGACAGACAGACAGACAGACAGACAGACAGACAGACAGACAGACAGAAAGACAGACAGAAAGACAGACAGACAGACAGACCGACAGAAAGGCAGACAGACAGGCAGACAGACTGACATGCAGACAGACCAGATAGATAGAAAGAAAGAGACAAACGAAGCGTGGGTCGTGTCGCCGTTGTTTTGGCGGTCCGAAACCGGAACCGGCTGCGGTCGGCACGCCACTGCACGCCACGCCCCGCAACGCCCCGAGCGCAAATTCAATGAAAGGGAACAAACTGCAATCAAACACGACGACCACCAAAGTACGCCCCGGCCAAGTCAATGCGGAATACGAAACTAGTTGGCGTGTGCGGGATCAAAAGGGACTCCGCTCGGAACCCCTGTCCCCCCACCCCTCTCCACTTTCGAAATCGGCGCGCAGTCCGATTAATACAGGAGCCCCTCTCGTCCCTGTTTAGTTCGACATGATGGCGGAAATTAAGTAGTCGCCCGTCGAGAGACGAAAACCAATAGACACCGTACCGCTTTAACAGCCCCCCCCCATCACGTCACCAGCCGCAGCGACATGACCGCCAGTCAGCCTAAGTACAGACAAACCAGCCTCCCAAGGAAATTGCCTGGCCAAAGCGGCGAGAGGGCCAATCTAGTCAGAAGGGGGAGGGGGAAGGGGAGGGGGGAGGGGAAGAGGGGAGGGGGAAGGGAGGGGGAGAGGGGGCCACGGCAATCGGCCTTTTAATTGCTGGCAGGCGCTTCGACAGGGGCGCGGCCAGGGCACGGCCAGGGCATGCTGATGACAGGTGGAGGAAGGGGCTGCCAAGTGGTGAACGGGCTCGACCCCAGGGCTCTAAACTCCAAAGGCGCGGGCGGCCCGTCGGCCCAGCGGCGCGGTGGGCCATAGAGGGACCCGCCGCCGTGGAGTGACGGCTAGCGAGTGGCGCGTCGCCCTGCGTCGCCCTGCGTCGCGCCGCACAGTGGGCCAGAAGACCAGCGGAGGCGGCCAAAACTCTGGACGCGTTTTGAGCTCCCGAGTCGCTAAACAGGCCTCGAACCGAACGTGTGACCCCACCAATGGAACGAGGAATCCATCATTGGTGGGGTCACACGTTCGATTCGAGTCACATGTAGCGACTCTGGAGCCCAAAGCGAGTCCGGGATTTTGGCCGCACTGGTGTAAATCAACTCAGAAATTTTCTGATAAACGGTGGATTTTCTGATAACTTGACAAAAATACATCAGATTTCGAGTATTTTCTGATAACATCAATGATTTATCAGAAAGAGGTCATCAGAAATGTTTTTTTCTGATACTTTCATAGGTTATCAGAATAGAGACATCAGAAAAAGAGGCCTTTCTGATAAGTCGATCTGATTTCTGATAACTGCTACTTATCAGAAATATAACCGTCAGAAATGTTTCTGATGTCTGGTGTTCAAAAAAATGAGATCCCTGCATAATAGAAAGTTTACGTAATTTCAATTTCAAATTTGGTGAGTGTCTTGTTTGCAAGATTTGGCTAGGCCAGTTTTTATCTCAATGAGATCGGATCACATTTACTGTCTTTTTGAGAGTTGATGGCGAGCGAGCTCAATTTGGACTGCAGATTTGGATCGGACTCGGTTTCGATCCCCTGAAGACGTTTTTCCCGTTTCCGAGTCTCATGTAGATCAAAATATATATATCTAGAAAAGAAAATGATTGTTCTGATATATTTCTTTATGAGTCCAGCCAATGTTATCAGAACTAAAGTCATCAGAAAATTGAGGCATCAGAAACACAAACATCAGAAATAGGTGTCCGAAAAAACATCAGAACTCAGACATGAGATATGTTCTGATATGCAAAAGTATCAGAAAATTTCTGAGTTGATTTACACCAGTGCGGTCTTCTGGCCCACTGTAGCTCATGCGACAACGAGAAAACGAAAAGAAAAGAATAAGTTGCGGAAAATGGGGTGGGGGGAGAAGCAGCAGCGGGTTCTTTTGACCTGCCGGTATTCGAACCCGCCGCCACTCCACCTTGCCAATTTGCCACTCCGTCCCGCGCATCTTCCGCGAACGAGACCCCAGCCGGCAAGCTGGAGCCAAGCTGGGAGCGAAGCTCCCCGGGTCGGGTTAAGAGACTGGAATAATGAGCCAGCGACACATGAGTCAATAGGCCAGCGTTACAAACCCCGCAGCCACGCCCCCCCTCACCCCTCACCCCCCACCCCCCACCCCCCGCCGCGAGTCTGCCAGCGCGCCAGGCGCGCCAAGCGGACCGAGTGGAGCGTCCTCGGCCAAATTGGCTTCCTTAGAAAGGAAAGGTGAAAACGAACGGGGACTTTCCGGGCGGCGCGGCGGGCCGGAGCACAGTGGGCCAGAAGACCGGTGGAGGCGGCCAAAACTCTGGACCGCCTCCACCGGTCTTCTGGCCCACTGTGCGGAGCCGCGTCACGCGGTGCGCTCAAATTCGTGGCGTACACTGGCAGAAAAATAAACGCCTTCAAAGCACGGGGAATCAACACCAAGCACTCTCGTGTGCTGCTGATGGCACTTGCCGGAGGTGGTGGCGTGCCAAAGGAAACCACCCTTGAGAGATCGGTGAGAAAATAGAACACCATTGAATCGCTGGAAAAATAAAAACAGGAACTGTCTCGTGGATTCCCTAATGCGCCATAATTGGCCTGCTTTAAAATGCACGCCCGCTGTCGTGTCGCCTCGTTCGTGAACAACGGACGAAATAATTATTTGATTGTTAATTACCTGGGTGTGTGACGTATCGGATGCCGTTGCCGTGCGTGACTGCCTGTCCACCTGTTGAGCACTGCCTTCAGCCAGGCAACGCTTTTGACAGCAAGTGTGCCAGAAGACCGGAGGAGGCGACCGAAACTCAGGACGCGTTTTGAGCTCCAGAGTCGCTAACTGGGACCCGAACCGAACGCGTGACCCCACCAATGGATTGCTCGTTCGGAGAGCAATCCATTGGTGGGGGTCACACGTTCAGTTCGATCCCTATTAAGCGATTCTGGAGCTCAAAATGCGTCCAGAGTTTTGGCTGCCTCCACCGGTCTTCTGGCCCACGGTGACGTCACACCCCACTCACGTGACCCAGCTCCCCCTCCGGATTGGTCAGAGCGGCCTGCAGTGCAGCGCCGTTACGACCGGCCTGCCAATGGCTGATGCATGGCCCGGCCACGGCCTGCCCGCCTCAAGTGAATTGCCAGCAATTAAGCGACCGTCCGGTTGGCCAAGTTGGCCACCTCGTCACACCACCTGCGACCGCGCAGCACCGCGCTGTCCGCGGACTTTACCGGCGCAAGTTCGCGAACTGGCCCCGATAGTTTGGGAGTGCCGATGTGCGAATCGATCTAGCCGCGCACGGTTCGGTGCAAAAACGATATGCGTTCGAGTGAAGCCAATGGCGGGGCGAGCCTGGCAGGGTGAAAGCCACGGCTGGCAACCTGCGGGAATTGGAATTTTGTTGCCGAGTAGCCAACTAGCTCGCAACCACTCGGCGTTGTTGTGACGACAAGCCGGCGTGAATTCGACTCAGTTCGCTGCACCCTAGCAACCGCTCGCCCCACCCCCCGGCCCAGACACAGCCAGCAGCACATACCGGGTCCGTTTAGAGGGTGCTTCGGCCTGAGATGTTACACCCGGCAGATCCAGCGGCACTTCCATCTCCCCCTGCTCGAAAACCGCACCGCATACCACGCCCCGCAGCGCCGCGCCACGGCACTCTAAAATGAGCGTAAAGTGACAGTGTAGCCGCACACCACTGGCAAGCTCGGGCAAGCTTTCCGCACGGCGAAACACACAGTGGGCCAGAAGATGGAGGCGGCCGAAACTGTAGACGGGGTTTGACCAAATAGGACTCGATCCGAACGTGTGACCCCACCAATGGATTCCTCGTTCGGAGAGCAATCCATTGGTGGGGTCACACGTTCAGTTCGATCCCTATTCAGCGACTCAGGAGCTCAAAACGCGCCTTGAGTTTTGGCCGCCTCCACCGGTCTTCTGGCCCTAGCGCGAGGGTGTTAGGGTGCACGGGGCCATAGGGGTGTCGAGGTCCATAAAGTCAAGCGGGATGGCCACAACAAGTTGAGAGAGACGCTGTCATAAATCGCTGAGCCAGAGCCAGGCCAGCCAGGCCAGCGAGCCGAGCCGCGCAGTGTCCCTGAAGGCCCGGCTATATTCGGCTAGTGGGGTTGGTTAGCGCCCCGACGGCCCCCGCGGAGGTCGGCGGTTCAACGCCCAGCGCTGGCGGGCCCCTCCAGGCTGCTTGCTATGCGCGGAGCACTGCTCCACTATTCACGGCGCACTCCGCGATGCACTCCGGCATCAATCTCGTCGCCAAAGTCGCCGACCAGAAAACCAATTTCCGTCGGAACCTTTTCATCACTCTCCGTAATCAAGCCACCCGATAGCTTATTGTTTACGGACGGCCCATCTATTTACCGAGCCCTTGATCAAATCAGACGGGCTGTCCCTGTTGATACAGCCCGCCCGCCCAGCCAGCCCTTGCCAGCCCTTGGCAGAGGAGGGCTAAACGTCCTCGCGCCCCAATGAACATTGCGCAGGGCATAGCAAGGGTCGCCCCGCACTGCGCGCGCCGCCCTGTGCGTGGAATTCAATTGCATGATACTTGGCCGCAACATCTTCCTGGCGAGCCTGCCAACGCCGCGCCGCCCGTCGCCGTATTACTACATCTTTACGCGCGGATATCTTTCCGCGATGGTATTGCTCACTTGGCGGCGGCAGCGCGAGGCGGGGAAATTCGCAGGGCACGCAGCACAGTGGGCCAGAAGACCGGTGGAGGCGGCCGAAACTCTAGACTCGTTTTGAGCTCCAGAGTCGCCGAATGGGGAACGTGTGACCCCACCGATGGATTCCTCGTTCGGAGAGCAATCCATTGGTGGGGTCACACGTTCGGTTCGAGTCCCATTCAGCGACGCTGGAGCTCAAAACGCGTCTAGAGTTCTGTCTTCCCCCGCCGGTCTTCTGGCCCACTGTGCTGCCGCGGCCGCGAACCCAATTGGCGGACGTCCTCGGAGACGCGGCGCGTCACGGCGAGCACCGCGAGCAGTCTGGGGCGGAATCGAATCTAGCGCTCCGCGGCCGGAAGGCCGAGGAGGCCGCGACCCTGCACTCCACCTGACCTGATGAAGGATCATTGTATTCCCTTAACACTTCAGAAACCACCCGCACTGGCAGAAGCGCTGCACAGTGGACCAGAAGACCGGTAGAGGTGGCCGAAATCCCGGACGCGTTTTGAGTTGCAGGGTCGCTGAATGGGACGCGAACCGAGCGTGTGACCCCACCAATGGATTGCTCTCCGGACAAGGAATCCATTTCTGGGGTCACACGTTTGGTTCGAGGCCAGTTTAGCGACTCTGCAGCCCAAAACGCGTCTGGTGTTTCGGCCGCCTGCACCGGTCCGTCCCACTGCGCGCTGAGCCTGGAATGCTCACAGCGTCACCCTTCTTCAAGTGCGTTTCTGCTGCTTTCAAACCGGAACGTCGGAGATTTGTCCTACTGAACTACTTCCGGCCCTATTTTTTCCCGCCGCTCGCACAGCGAGGAGTCTGGTTCATGTCTCGTTTCCGATTTCCTGGAACCGATATCGCGCATAATAAAGTTGGGATATTCGCCGGCCAACAAAGCGAAAAAAGGAAAAGAGGTTGCAGCCCTCTGGGGTTTTAAATAATGGGTCCCTCCTATCGAAAAGCGCTAAATTTTGGGGGTCGCTTAGAACTCGCTCATCTTGGGGGAGCGTCAGAAGAACCCGCTCAGCTGGCGGCCGCCCGGGGAAAAACCCTCATCTCGCAGCGCGCTCGGAAAAACCGCTCCCCTTTCCCCAAAATACGGGCGGCGGCTCCAGATTTTCAAATGTACTCATATGCACTGACCTTTTTTTGGGGCAAATTTAATAAAATGCCTCGTCAAAACAGAACTTTGTTTTACATCTAAATAGCTTCAAATGTTTACTGGGTTGGGAGAATTAACTAAAAAAAGCGGCAACATAACCTAACCCCGCGCCGGGCCCCGCGGAGGTGAGCGGTTTCTCCACGCGCTGCGAGATGACGGTTTCTCCCGGGCGGCCCCCAAACTGACGGGTTTTTCTGACGCTCCCCCAAAATAGCGAGTTCTAACGAAACCCGAAATTTTAGCGCTTTTCGAAGGAGGTACCGTAATATAATCCGCTCCTTCTAGTACAGTAGGTAACCGGCGCGGGAAAACGATCCAGCCCCGCTTTCCACCCGTAAGGGCGTCTTTCACCACACCAGCGCTATCTGTCGGGTAGCTGCCCAGTCGGTAAGTTACCAGCCGGCCCTATCCTGGCGGTAGGTCTTCGTGCGTTTCACCACGCCTATCCGCAGGGTAGGGGGTCGGCCGGTAGCTAACCGTGCGACGTTGCCATTCTCGGGAGAATCCAGCATGCCGTGCGTAGGAAAGCAGGAAACGTAGGAGGCCGTGTTTGACCCAAATAAACAAAGCAAGTCCAAACAAGTCGAGCCCGCGCAAAACATCAACAACAGCGAGTCCACCTACATTGTCTTTGACCAAGTTCACCATGTCATCGGAAACTAAAAAGAAGAGGTCCCCGAATTTCACCGAGTCGGAGATAGAGCTGTTTGTGGAGGTTCTCCTCCCAAAATATAAATCTGTCATTGAAAACAAAAAGACCGACGCCCTGACGCGGGGCGAAAAGGCGGCGGCCTGGAGCCGCCTCCAGGTAGACTTCAACAACTTATCCTCAATTTTCCATAGAACTGAGGAGAATTTAAGAAACCTGTGGGGCGAATTGAAGAAAAAGGCCAGAAAAAGTCAGGCTTTTCAGAAAAGGGAGACGGTGTGCACAGGTTAGTAGTTGCTGTTAGAGGTTCTCAAATGTTGAGGTTATCTCTTTCATTTTCTTCCATTCATTGCCATTATTACAATGTTCATTACAGGTGGAGGTGAAAGGAACAAAAGTGGCGACCCAACTAAGCTGGACGATAAAGTGCTGGAGGTGATTGGGCCATCCGGAGTGGGCCTCAATGAGCAATATGGAGGAGATGCTGAAATACCAGAGACTGATTCTTCCAGTGCTGTAAGTAGTCTGTCAACTACCCTTTTTTTTAAAGCACTATATCTGTAGACAGATGCAAACTAGCATGTACCATGCAAAAAATTTATTGAAAATTATTTGCATTTAAAATACAATTGGAGATTTGTTTGTGGTGGGCACATCCGATACTCTGCAAACAGCGGAAACTGTGAGTATTGTGCTGTAATGCTATCCATAATTTTATAGATTATCACAGATACATAAATATGTGTATAAATATAAATTAATGTACTTTAATTTTCTTTTGTTATTTTTAATTTTTGTTGCAGGCTACCATTGAACTCCTGGACTGCTCGGGCATTGTTGTTCCACAACAAAATTGGTCCGATGTTGTGCCACGTCACCTGTACTCCAAGAAGCCTCAGGCTCTGAAGATGGTTGATGGAAGCACGCCGAGCACATCGGGCACCCAAATGTCGAACTCCAGCACCCCAACCACCTCTGCAGAGTCTGCTCGAAAGCGGACGGTGGCTGAGGAACTGGAGTATGCCAAAATAATGAAGAGAAGAAGGCCATCGCTCTCCACTGCTCCTCCGCCTGATGAGAACCAGGCCAAACTGGTGGCGGCCAGGCTGGATCTGGCTCTTGCAACTAAGGCCAACATGGAGGAGCAGAAGAAGGGGGATGAGGAGTTTTTCCCAAATAGAAAAAAGGGGGAAAAGAGAGTGAGGCAGTGTTGGTGGAGCTGCAAGTTTTGAAAATGAAGAAGGAGCTGGGGCTAGATAAGTAATTTATTTTTTTAATTCTGTGGCGTTTTGTCCCTACATTTACATTGCACGAACCAGCACTGGCATTGCCTAGTTAATTTTCCTATTTTTAATTATTATTGGCTGCTTTTAAGCCATTCATTTTTCCTTAGTTAAATTCGTTATCTATTATATATTTGACTTAGTTTTATGCACTTTAAGAGTAACTTGAAAATTTTATCATAACAAAACAAATTTGAAAAATAATTTGCAAAGAGTACTTTTAATGTTGGCTATAGAAATCTGCAAAGCTATTAGGCTGTCTCTGCAAGGGTGTGCAAGCAAAGGTAGAGTACACATGCCACAGTTGCAAAAATTTTTGGAACTGTTCGCTGTGATAAAAGTACCTGTGCCAACGTTGTTACTAACATAAGTGGTTTTTATTTTCTGTTGCTAAAGGGTTTGTGCCTCCAGAAAAAGATGTATTGTACGGGTTTTTATTTTTTTGTGCCATTTTTTTTTTGTACTTTATTGTTTTTTTTACAGAATCCTCCAGACAACACCTCTACTTTCATTCTTTCTAATATTTTTTTTACCACAATGAGCAAGTTAGACACCACTCATATCATTTTTGCAATGAATTTTTTTCATAGCAAAAGGGCCCTGTTTGAAGTGAGTATATAATTTTCCTGTGTAGTTTTAGGTGATCCTTATCAGTGAATAAAAAGCTGAGTCAACTCTGTAACGTTTATTGAGCACTAGGAGAAACAAAGAAAAAGTATTTTATGCCTCACAGCTTATACTACTTTTTATTTGTTTCCCTGTGCTTCATAAACGTTACAGAGTTGACTCAGCTTTGTTATTCACTGAAGGCTCACTGCTGAAAGTACAGAGGAAACCATTATTCTTTGTTCATTTATTTTGAACGGCACATCTGCAAGGAAGCAAATTAGCTGTACCCGACAAGTGCAAAAAATTTAGATCAGGAGTCTGACTCGCTCATTTTGGTAGCCCCTTTTAAAATTGATTGTTCACAGTCGGTATTCAAGAATTCAGTTTATTTAAGTTATATGTTCCTTTTTTGAGAACTTTTTTTTCAACACCAAATAATGTGCTCTTACCAATGTGTATTATTATTTTATATTGTAATTCAGTCTGATAGCCTTGTGATTTTAATGTTATTCTAGTTATGTAATATTATAACTCGCTTATGTGCCATGTATGTCTATTGCAATGTCTGTGAATGTAGTTACAAACGCTTCTTTTTGATTTTTATTATTAGGATAGTGATTTAGTGATATAAGCAACAATTCTTTGTTTCTAGTTTTTATTATTTGTTAACCGACACAGTACAAAGTGCCCCAAAACAAAGTACAAAGTATGTTGTTGTATTAATAATAAATAATAAGATTCAAATTCCATTACAAATTTTTTTATTCATCCCACATCTAGAATTTCTCAATTATACAGAACAAAATATTTCTAGGGATGAAGTTCAAACCCAAAATTTGAAGTAATCATTGATGAGTTGTCTTCTTGGTAAATCAGTCAATCTCCGGCCATTACGATTATGCTCGACATAAGGTCTCATAATTTGGCCCCGTTCTATCAAAGCTTCCCATGGGGCAGGCAAACGGAGCGCTGGGTCATCACCTGGTTGGGGGTCATTAGCTCTTCTCAATATGTTAAACAGTACTGCAGTGGCAATAATGATCGGCATGCAATTTTCCAGGGATACATTTATACCCAATGCAAGGACAGGGAACCTTCTTTTCCCAAAACCCCCAAAAAAGCGTTCAACTGGGTTTCTGGTCCTGATTTGGGACTCGTTATATAGAATTTCTTCGGGTTCCACAGGATTGTCCATGGGAGGCATTAAATATGTTCGACAGGCGTATGCTCCATCACCCAGGAGAAAGGTATTTCTGTAATCATTTGCCTCAAATTTAGCCCTTTGCCGGCAACTGTCAAAGATAGTTTGGTCGAAGACGCTGCCTGGCCAACGGGCAACAACATCTGAAAATTCCAACTTGGAATTACAAATTGCCTGCACATTCAGGGAAAAGTATGATTTTCTGTTCCTGTAGTATTCTGCATATTGACCACCAGGAGAGCGAATCTTGACGTGTGTGCAGTCCATAGCCCAATGACCCAGGGAAACGGGCGATGCTATAAAAGCCGGCTTGCGTTTCAAGACTTTCCTGTTCTGTTCGAGGAAGATAAACAAATTGTCTGTAAAGAGACGCTATAGCTCTTGTGACTCTGTGGATAATTCTGTGGGCTGTTGCCTCGCTCACACCACTAAAATCCGATGCACAGATTTGAGTGTAGCCAGTTGCGTAATATCTCATGCACAAGAGCAGCTGGTTTATTGGGGGAAAATGCATAGTTCCTATGAATAAAAGAAATATTGAATTTTGAAGAAAAGCGCTAAAGATGACTCTGCCATTGAACAAAAATGAAAACAAAATACTAACTTGTCACTTGGATATTCTAACCTCTCTTCAATCAGTTCCAACACATGAAGACAGCCTCTTTTCGTAAATCTAAACCTTCGAATAAAATCTTTGTCATCCATGTCAGTAAAATGTTCCAATCTATCACGAATGAACCTTGGACGTGGAACTCGCTCAAGATTTTCCTCCTCGTCGTCGCTTTCAAATACGATGTTGAGAGCAGCCTCTATTATGGCGTTCATCTTGGCGATTTTCTCTGTTTTCCTCTGCGGTAAACGTTTACTAGCCCGAATCTCGACCAGTAAAGTTACCACCTTGGTAGCTTCACTGCCCCGCTGGTAACTCGTGGGAAAAACGAAATTTTGCCTACCGGCCGGGTAAGCTCGCCGAGGTACGCTACCCGGCCGGTAGAGGCGCTGGTGAAAGACGCCCTAAGACTAAGAACCGATATCGGCAATCGAAATCGAGCCCACCACCTTCTCCCTTTTCCCCAAATCTTGATTATCACGCGAGAGAGGGGAAGTCTGCCGGGGCACTTGCTTTGCCTTCCATCCCCGTTCTGCGAAGCGATTCGTAGTCAACGAATTCATCAATACAAGGGTCCTTGTTACCTGCAGGCCGAATGCCAAACACCCGCTTTGATTAGGGACGCACAGTGGGCCAGAAGACCGGCGGAGGCGGCCAAAACTCTGGACGCGTTTTGAGCTCCAGAGTCGCCAAATGGGCCTTGAACCGAACGTGTGACCCCACCAATGGACTTCCCTTTCGGAGAGCAATCCATTGGTGGGGTCACACGTTCTATTCGCGTCCCAGTTAGCAACTCTGGAGCTCAAAACGCGTCCAGAGTTTTGGCCGCCTCCGCTGTTTTCTAGCCCACTGTGGCACGTCGGCGAAAAGCCGCCAGGTGAGAAAGACGACTGGCGGAAACGGGGAAATGAAATGACAGGGGAATACTGGAGTGTACTCAGAGGTGAACTTCCTCGAATGGAGTCCATACGATAGAGTCCAAGCATTGTGAGCCAGTCCCAGTTGGAAATGCAACCCTTCGCACGGCTGGACAGATATTCACGAAAAACGCGACAAGAAAACACAATCAGGAAAACGGAAAGGAATGTTCTTCTATCATTTGTGTCGGAACGGGTTTTGATGAAGTTGGCAGCCGAGTGCAGGATTTCCGGGATTTCCAGAGTAAAACGCAACAGTCCGGCCTGCCGGCGCCGCTCGGAATACACTCCCTGCGGTAAACCCATCAATCGCACATGCCTCTCCGACACACAGACACAGACACACACACACACACGCACACACACACACACGCATACACACACACACGCATACACACACGCGCGCGCACACACACACACACACACACACCACACACACACACGCGCGCGCGCGCTGACGTGATTACAGCCGCCACTGCCTGCGTTCGGTTTTACAACAACTCGAAGAGGACCCGCCGTAACTCCGAGGCAAACGCAACAAACCCAGCCCACTTGTACGTCCAACTTTCGAGAAGTCGGGTGCAAATTTGACAAGTTTTTATTTGGGCCTCCGGGAAAGGGCTTTTCCGCACCGGCCTGGCTCTGGGTCGCGTGAAACACTTTTACGGACACTGCGCTGCCGCGTCGCTCCCGTGTGTACACCGCGGAAAAGCAGCAGCAAAAACAAAACAACAAAAAAGAAGCCGTGGAAAGCCAAGAAACTGGCTGCGATGCGGGAAATGAAATGGCTAGCGTGTTTCGTCCAGTGTGTGGGCAGAGGGCCGCATCGAACCGCGCCGGAGTGACGTTCAGGCGGCCGCGGCAACCGCGGCAACCGCAGTGCGGCCGCCCTGTTCAGACTTCGTCGCTCTGTCTCTCTCGCACTCACGGGGCGCCCCCTGCAGGTGCGAGAGAGACAGAGCCCTGGCGGCGGGACGCACCACACACTGTCTTCACTTATTCACAGCGCGGCGCATGGATCTTGCCTGCCAATAGTGCACCGCAAGGCCGAGTCCGAGAGTCCGAGACGGGTAGGCTGTCTCTCTCGCACCCACACTGGACGCTGCACGATTGCCGGTGCACGCACCGCACTGTGGGCCAGAAGACCGGTGGAGGTGGAAAAAATTCTAGACGCGTTTTGAGCTGCAAAGTCGCTAAATGCGACTTGTACTGAACTTGTGACCCCACCAATGGATTGCACTCCGAACGAGGAGTCCATTGGTGGGGTCACACATTCGCTTCGAGTCCAGTTTAGCGACTCCGGAGCTCAAAACGCGTCTAGAATTTTAGCCGCCTCCACTGGTCTTCTGGCACACTGTGCGCCGTCCGGCGTTTCCAAGACCCGTTCGTTGGTTTACCGGGGTGGGGTTGCAGTACGCGGGATCAAGACCACACCCTAGTACTCGTTCCCCTGGGCTGTAAACCGCGACATACACTGCTCGCGGCGCCGGCGGGAGCGTGGGCGGGTCTGCGCGGCCCCAGGCGGCTGGGCGGGGCGTGGCTGCGTGCGACGAGAAAAGAGAGTCACTAATGGCGTTAAGGAGCGGGCCAGGGCAGGGCAGGGCGGGGCCCGATGAATATAGGAGCAGGTGGCGGAGGGAGGGGCAGTCTGGCCATGCACTGCCGGGGGCGGCAGGGGGCGGCAGGGGGCGGCAGGGGGCGGCAGGGGGCGGCAGGGGGCAGGGGGCGGCAGGGGCGGCAGAAGGTGGCAGGGGGCGGCAGGGGCGGCCACCCCCCTCACACAATGGAGACGACAGAGTTCGTCCGCCCCAACTCGGCGGCCCCACGCTCGCCCTGACCTGCAATAGACGCCGGACGCGTCGCGATCTGAGGCCCGATTCCGAATCTAGCCACGTTTTGAGCTCCAGAGTCACTAAACGGGGCTCGAACCGAACGTGTGACCCCACCAATGGATTCCTCGTTCGGAGAGCAATCCATTGGCGGGGTCACACGTTCGGTTCGAGTCCCATTTAGCGACTCTGGAGCTCAAAACGCGTCTCGAATTTAGACCGCCTCCTCCGGCCTTCCGGGCCACTGCTCAGCGGGGCCGAGCAACATTAATCAGGTCACCGGCAAGGCGACGGACTGCCGAGGCGACTGGCGAGGCGGCATCAATAATTGGCGGTGACTTGGAATTTGGCGCTCAAAATGGCGCCGGCCAGGCCAGACACGCGCGCACTCAATATTGCAGGCGCGCTGACCGAAGCGCCGGAAGCGCTGGAAGCACGCGCGGGGCAGCCAGGGCGGCCACCGGGGCTGTCACCGTGTTGCTTCTTTAACGAGGACGCGTTTCTTGACGTTCAAACACGCGCGCGGCCCGCGCGGCCAGCCAAGGGGCGGGGAGGTCGATAAGCAGTCACGAACCTTGCACCTGCTGCCGCTATCACGTTCACTCGGGCTCGGCTCGGCTCGGCCCGGCTCGGCCCGGCTCGGCTCGGCTCGGCTCGGCCTTTTTTTGCCTCCGGCTCGGCTCGGCCGGGATGCCTTCCGGGGTGAAGGTGACGGGGGTTGATGGGTTTCGGTGGCGCCCGGCGGACGCGGGCAGACGCCTTGTCACCTACACCGGAATACCGCCGCCTTGCCTTCCTGCCGCGCGGAATGAAATTGTTGAGCGAGGAATGCCTGCTTTCGCTCCGCTGCGCTCTGCACAGTGGGCCAGAAGACCGGTGGAGGCCGCCAAAACTCTAGACGCGTTTTGAGCTCCAGAGTCACTAAATGGGACTCGAACCGACCGTGTGACCCCACCAATGGATTGCTCTCCGAACGAGGAATCCATTGGTGGGGTCACACGTTCGGTTCGAGCCCTGTTTAGCGACTTTGCAGCTCCAAACGCGTCTAGAGTTTTGGCCGCCTCCTCCGGTCTTCTGGCCCACTGTGCTCTGCTTCTAATGCGCCTTACTTACACATTCCTTTGTTTACAGACGCGCGCGAGGCAAGGGCGCGTGCATGGAGCGCCACGCGATTCGAGCTAAGGTAAGCGGAAGCAGCGGCATCGCCGAGGTTTGGTTGCCGAATCGTTTCGGAGGTTAACTAGAGGTAGAAACGCTCCACAGTGGGCCAGAAGACTTATGGAGGTGGCTAAAATTCAAGACGTGCTTTAAGCTCCAGGGTCGCTAAAAGTTGGACTCGAACCGAACGTGTGACCACACCAATGGATTGCTCTCCGAACGAGGAATCCATTGGTGGGGTCACATCCTAGGATCGAGTCCTGTTTAGCGACTCTGGAGCTCAAAACGCGTCCAGAATTTTGGCCATCGCCACCGGTCTTCTGGCCCACTGTGCGATGGCAATAGCTCCTGAAAGCCCGAACAATCAGCTGCGCTGGAGAGCCCCGGATGAAACCCACACAACGCGCAGGCTGGGTTTTATTCGACGAGCAATTACTTGGTGGCGCAGTGCACCAGAACGGCCGACCCCCGTTTTGTTTTCTGCCAAATCCAACAATTATTGAATTGATATTGTGAAGCCGCCTGGGTCAATCGATCTCTTTGATGGGAGCAAAAACTTAACTGGGATTTGAAGGCCTCGGAAAACTGGGACGTGGTGCGGACACCTTTCACACTGCTTGCTCACGCAGTACATGCGCAGGTGTCTTTCCTCTGCCTGTCTGCACACTCTAAATGTTGTACAGTGAAGATTCTCCATATTATGGTGAAAATGTTCCATATTATGGTGGTGCAGCTGACTTCGTAACATACCTTATAGAGATTTTGACAAATTTCGTTGGTATTATGGAAAAAATCTCTACCATATTATGTTGGTGCAGCCTTTCACCGTAAGACATTTACTGTGCAGCAGACAGAGCTTGACAAACACGGAAGAATTTCAAAGAACTGCGCTGAAATTGTTGCCTTCCACTGGTTCCGAATTTGCAAATCCTAGGCTGGTTTAAATGTTTGAGACTGTCCCATTTCTCTGCCTTGCGCCAGTCTGTTTGCGAAGGCCAAGGCGCCCCTTCCCTTCGCGGACGGTGTTTCTGCTCCTTGCTTGCCGGCTTGCCCAGGCCACGACCCGCAGCGCACAGCGCACAGTGGGCCAGAAGACCGGTGGAGGCGGCCAAAACTCTTGACGCGTTTTGAGCTCCAGAGTCACTAAACAGGGCTCGAACCGAACGTGTGACCCCACCAATGGATTCCTCGTTCGGAGAGCAATCCATTGGTGCGGCCACACGTTCGGTTCGAGTCCCATTTAGCGCGTCTGGAGCTAAAAACGCGTCTAGAGTCTCGGCCGCCTCCACAGTTCTTCTGGCCCACTGTGCAGCGCCGCACAGCCACACTGTCCGCAAACATTTTTTACCTGGGTGGCCGAGCGAGCCAAGCCTGGGCCGCGGCCAAACGGCATCAAAATGAATTAATATTTAATCCTTTTTGTCGTAAGCAAGATTAGCATTGTCTTGGTCCGAGACACCGCCTTAATCTTCTGTCTTTGTCTCGTTTTAATTAACCTCGGCCTCGGCGCGCGGCGCACGGACCTCCTTGTTTTTCTGCGCACCTTTGTCCGCGCCTACACGTGCGGCGCACGGTTTGACAAATGACGGCGGTCGAAAAACGGAGCGAGTCGCGGGTATTCGAACCCGGGTCCACACAGAGGGCCGGAAGACGGCCGAAGTTCTAGACGCGTTTTTAGCTCCAGACGCGCTAAATGGGACTCGAACCGAACGTCTGACCCTACCAATGGATTGCTCTCCGAACGAGCAATCCATTGGTGGGGTCACACGCGCGGTTCGGGTCCTGTTTAGCGACTCTGGAGCTCAAAACGCGTCTAGAGTTTTGGCCGCTCTGAGCGAGTGCAGTGCGGCGCGGTGGCGGGCGGGGAGGCTGCGTAGTCGCCCACTGATGCAGTGTTATTAATTTCCAGGCCGAGGTGGAGGGAAAGAGAGGGGGTGGGGAGGGAAAATAATGGGAAAAAGAGGCAACGAGGACACTGGTGTAAAATTCATCAGGATTTCAATCAGGAAATTCCTGATTGGTCAATCAGGATATTTTCTGATTGGAAAATCCTGATGTATTTTCGCGCACCTCTGATTGATTATTTCTGATTGGTACCAGTTCTGATTGACTATTTCTGATTGTGTTTTTTTTCTGAGTGGACAGTTCTGATTGGTAAGACAACTTCAAACATCGGTAATATGACCGTGTCGGGGCACATTCAAAATTGATGATAACTTCTCTGGGGGGTCAAAACTGAGTCCGATCCAAATCTGAAGTCCGATTTTCGATAGCTCGTGATCAGGCCTCGATATGCTACTAAAGGTGATCCGATGTGTATGAAATTAAAATGCCCCTAGTCAAATCGGCTGAACATGTCACATACCAAATTTGAACCCGATACCGCAAATACTTTCCATTTTATAGGCATCTCTACTTTGACACCATCAAAATTTCCTGATGTTCTTTTCTGATTTCTGAGTGGCAATCAGCAATCAGAAAAGCAGTCAGAAATTGTCTGATTGCCAATCAGAAATCAAATATCAGGAAATTTCTGATTGGCACTCAGACGTCAGAAATCAGGAATTTTCTGATGTCGGTGCTCAATCAGGATTTTTTCTGATTGACAATCAGAAATCAGAAAGAATTCCTGATTGACAATCAGAAATCAGAAAATCAATCAGGAAAATCCTGATTTCTGATTGGAAATCAGAAATTCAATCAGAAAATCCTGATGGCATTTACACCAGTGGAGGGAATTCCCTCGCGTCAGTCACGCCTTTCAGTGAGGAGGGGGGGAAGGCAGAGAGCACCATTCGAAACATGGCGGCCGCAGAGGCCTGCTCCGCTCCGCTTTGCTCCGGGATACAGGGGATTATCCGGGACATTGCGGGGGCGTAACGGACCCGGGGGGGGGGGGGGGGGGGCAGGGCGGTCCCTATGGCGGGGTCACTACCAGCGAGGCGACCAAGCAAGAGTGCTCCTCTCCACAGTTCCTGGCGCCACTCAGTGGGCCAGAAGACCGGTAGAGGCGGCCAAAACTCTAGACGCGTTTTGAGCTCCAGAGTCGCTAAATGGGACCGGAACCGAACGTGTGACCCCACCAATCGATTGCTCTCCGAACGAGGAATCCGTTGGTGGGGTCACATGCTCGGTTCGAGTCCCATTTAGCGACTCTGGAGCTCAAAACGCGTCTAGAGTCTTGGCCGCCTTCACCGGTCTTCTGGTCCACTGTGCGCCACTCGCAAAAAGCAGGGGCCGAACACGGTGCGGAAAGTGAACGCAGTCGTATCCCCCGCCCGATCGTACGTCCTGAGGGTGGAAAGGGGGGGGGGCTGTGGTGCAAAGGTGAGCGGACCCATTGGGCCCACCGCCACGCCCGCCACAGCAGTCTCTCTCTCTCTTTCTCTCTCTCTCTCTCTCTCTCTCTCTCTCTCTCTCTCTCTCTCTCTCTCTCTCTCTCTCTCTCTCGGTCTGGCAGCCGGACATGACCCGCGTCACCCGGCGCCCGCTAAATTACATTTCACTGCATTCCGACTCAGGTCCTGGAGGTCCTGAAGGTCGTGGCGGCCGGGCCACGCCGCGTGAGATAATAAACAGCCCCGTGCGCGCCGTTCGGGGCTGTTCGGGGACATTCGGGAGCGTTCGGGGACATTCGGGGGGCCATTCGGGCCGTTTTGGCGCGGAAGACGGCCCGGAAGGGGGAAGGCCGCCGTCACTTCGGGCAGGCTGGTGCTGCCAGCTCGGGCTGGATGGCGTGGCCTGCGTGGCACAGTGGGCCAGAAGACCGGTGGAGGCGGCCAAAACTCTGGACGCGTTTTGAGCTCTAGAGTCACTAAACAAGACTCGAACCGAACGCGTGACCCCACCAATGGAATCCTCGTTCGGAGAGCAATCCATTGGTGGGGTCACACGTTTGGTTAGAATCCCACCTAGTGACTCCGGAACTCAAAAAAGTGTTTGTTTTTTCGACCCTCTCCACCGGGTCCTCTGGCCCACGGGTCCTGTAGGCCTACCCACGCATGCCACACGGTAACAACGGTACCTGGTTTTCCCAGGAGCCCAATGGCGGAGACATAGGCGATTTCCAGGAGGCTCCTGGGAAAACCAGGAACCGTTTTTACCCGCGCCTATTCACAGTGCTGTGGACGCCAGGTGGGAAGCGCCTTAGCGCGATTTTTTTTGTCGTTCCTTCCCAGAGAAAGACAATTGCAGTAATTTGGGGAACCCACGCCATGCGCGCCATGCCGTGCGACCTCTTATTCGTGCAGCGCAGCGACACCTTTGCAATGTGCCACGAACAAGGCAAACAAAACGAAAACGAAAGAAACAGGGGGAGGAAAAACCGAGCTGCATCCACCCACGGAACACATACCTGGGAAAACCACACTGAGCAAACCTTACAAAATATTTCAGGCCTTACAAAGCAAAACAGTTTGTTAGAACGAAGTATTTTGAGCACACATAAGCTTACAAAGAAAATACTTCTTAATTTTCGAACTATTTCTTCGTATAACAAAGTAAATTAGTTTGTACACGACAAACCTCACTGTCTACTAAGTACACCCTTACAATTGCATGCTTGCAAGTACACACTTTCAAACGCATGCTTGGCGCCATATAACTCCATGCTAGGCATAGGCATTTGTACGTGTGTACTTGCCAAGCATGCATTTGCAAATGTGCGTTCTTAGAAGACAGTTAGGTTTGTAGTGTACGTATGCATGCTCAAAATACTTCGCAAGGTTTTAAGGGTGCAGGAACCGTTTTCACGGTGTACACTGTGGGCCTGCCTGCTGGTGGGCGGCTGCCTACCTCAGTGTGTTCCACGGCCATGCCATGCCATTACGCGGATGGATGAGGGCCCGGCTTCGCCTTGAACTTTCAACTCATAAAGAATGTCAAAGAAAAGGACGGGAGGCTCGTCCTGTTCGGTCAACGCGACAGATAGCCCTGCGCGCTGCGGCGGTGGCCCCGGCCGCCGCCCTGGTCGCCCTGCTCCGCAGCGGGGCCCCGCCGCACCGCACCGCCCGGGGCCCTCCGAAGAGAGATCGCCTCAATAGGATGTAAAACGAAATTTTGATTTTGTTGGGGGAAAGTTTAGGTGAAAGTGAGAAGATGTTGCTCGGCAACTTCAGTAGCACCTGGGGCGAGCTGTCCGGGGGCGCTTCGCTCGAGCCACCCTGCCCGCGCCGCCGCGGGGAAACCAAATATAAATTAACGTTGCAAATCACGGTGCGGCCCGCGTGCGGGGCGGTAAGTGTCGAGGCATGTTGCCCCCGAAAGGCTCCGAGGCGGTTTCGAAAGGGAAAAAAGGGCTTCGTTACTTCCACCCACATTCCAGCCCCTCGCACCGTTCGTTCTCATTGCGGCCCTCCCGAACGGCGTGTCGAAACAGCCAAGTTACTTGCTGCTTCTGGAAACCACCTCTTGTTGAACATAATCGGCGATGGGATAGAGTCGATACCATCAAACTGAAGATTTAAATCTTTGGCACTACCGCGACCACCGACGTTTTGAGATTGTCAAAAGCAAGCGAGGCAACCACTCGGGAAATCCCGAAAGCCCTTCAAATCTCTAGAAATACGAAATCTTTCCCTAAAACGGCAAAAAACAAGCAGATTTTAGGCGTAAAATTGGACAAAATCCTACGAAATACGACGAAATCTCTTGTCTTCAGAAATCTTGAGTCCCCAAACAGAAGGTGGTTGCCCCCTCGAAATTAGCAAGTTTGTCCAAACTCCCGGCAAGAATTTCATACTTATTCCTGTCCGGTTATTTCATCTCAGACACCGCCCGATCTCGGAGTCTCCGCCTCTTTTTATCTATTTCACTTAGAAAAGTGTGCTTCGTCATGTTGCCCGCCATTATTCTATTCGGGGCCAAAATGAAATGAAACAAAACGGGAAAAAGAGGTGGTCGTTATTTCGTTTGTGAAAAGCCCCGCGAAACCGCAGAGATTGGCGGTAAAGATGAGGCCGACGGTCAAAGAGAGCATGGAAACGACTTTCCCCATATTTCGCCTTGCGAGCGGACGAGAGCGTACGTCTGCCTGCCCTCGTCTTTTTTTTTAAATTTGTTTTTTGTTTCTCGGGCTTTGCTAATAACCCATGACTTTGAATCAACATCCGCGGATCCCACCCCGGGCATCGACGGGTAACGCCTGTACTGAACACGTTCTCAGAACGACCGAAAAGAATAAAATAAAAATCAACATATACAACGTGTCAAATTCTCAGAGAACGGTAATACGCCGTGTCCACCCAAGTCGCAAATAAAGAAACTAAAAACTTGGTCCACGGCCCGCAACTTTGACTTACATAAAAAAAAAACTACGCGTACTTTTATTTGTAACTTTTTGTTGGCACTGTACGACACGCGGGGTAGCCACTGAAAGGGTTGTTTTTGCCGCGCCATGGCCGTCGTGCATCGGTCTTGGCTTCCTGGCAAAGGTGAGGCAGCAGGCGTTTTCTCCCTTTTTGCGTCATCAATCCTCGCGCGTCAGAGAGACTTTCCGTAAATTATTACCTTCTTTGATGCAGCTTTCTTTCTACCTGCGTCGATGTGAGGCAGCATCGGAGGGACTACAGTGCCTGAAAAAAAAGAAAAGAAAAAAGAATTACAAACCGTAACGATTTTTTGCGAACAGTGTTTATAAGCTAAAAAGATGCATGGACATTTTTTTCGCGGCGCCAGGCAGGACCGGGGTCCAAGAAGTCAGTGTATTTCTCGTTGTCTTCCCGCCAAACTCCGAGGGCTCGACTTTTGCGGTGGAGTATCGCTCGGACGCGCTCCTGTCTTTGACGAGGATTCACAGAAAGTTGAATAGATTTCGGCTTGCCATTGCTGCCGGTGAAGCGGGCGACCTGCGGACTGATTCCGAGAACCGCTTTCGTCGCTCTGTCTCTCTCGCACCTCTACAGCACGCCCCGTGAGTGCGAGAGAGACAGAGCGACGCAAACGACTCTCGGAATTCGTGGCCTCCAATGGAACGGCGGGGATTGGACGTCAACTTGAATGAGAGGCACGGAGAAAGAGGAGTCCCAGGAAGAGCAAGACTCCCTTACTGAAATAATACATAACGCGTCGTGACCTGGATGCGGTGATGACTTGCCGTTAGCAGTGTGACAGCTGGGTTGCGGAGCCGCAGGCGCTCAAGCATATCAGATGACACACTGAAACGCAAAATATAATCACGATAAATCGAAACCGGGCAACCGGGGCAACCACCTACGATGTTTAGGGAGGGACACAAGATTTCTAAAGGCAAGAGATTTCGTCGGATTTCGTCCATTTTTAAGCCTAAAATCCGCCTGTTTTTGGCCTTTTTGGGGAAAGATTTCGGATTTCCCACAGATTTTTAGGCCTCCAGGGGACACAGGATTTCTCGAGTGGTTGCCCCCCTCGATCGAAACAGAAGACTTGTGGTTGAAGAAATAAAGGTCTGTTTTCGATTCGTACCAGACTGTAGGGTCGTCTAGCAGAACCCCTGAAGATCCTCCCGATAGGCGACTGGGGAAAAACACTTCACACGTCATTCGCAAGCACTTGGGGCACCGCGGGCTGGTTTCGAGAGTCACTCTGTCTCTCTCGCACCTGCGAGGGACGCCCGTGAGTGCGAGAGAGAGACAGAGCGATGAAAACGACTCTCGGAATCAGTCTCCTGCCGCCGACGCCGCCCACACTTCTAATTTGGAGCGGGGTCATTTTCATGCTAATTCCTTTGAATGTCTCTCCGGCGGGGCGCAGCGGGGATGGCTAAAGAGCGGGAGAGAGAGAGAGAGAGAGAGAGAGAGAGAGAGAGAGAGAGAGAGAGAGAGAGAGAGAGAGAGAGAGAGAGAGAGAGAGAGAGGCACAAGGGAGAGGGCTGCAAGCAAGAACCGACGGGGCTTTGACGTGCTGCCGAGGGAGTTTAAACCTCCAGGTAATCCTCGGTTGTGAAAAAAAAAACAGTCGAAAAAGGAAAGCACTTTTTTCCCCACTGCGGGTGTCCCGCGCTGGAATCGGGTTAATATTTGGGTGGGCTGGCTCCTTTGCGTCTGTGTCTCGCTCTGCGTGGCACTGACGTGCTCTCTCGCCACCTCCTCCTCTCGCGGCCCTAATCAGAGAATTAACGGACGCGGGATGGAGGAAAGAAAAGAGACCCCCGGGACAGGTAGAACAGCGCGCCGTGCACGGCGTGCCACGGCGGGACGCTTTACGGCCGGACTTAGCGGGTTAAATATCGGCTACTGCTCCCCGCACAAGCAATTTATGGATTGGAGGGCGCAGCGCGGAGCAGCGCCGAGCAGTGGGCCAGAAGACCGGTGGAGTCGGCCAAAACTAGACGCGTTTTGAGCTCCAGAGTCGCTGAATGGGGACTCGAACCGAACGTGTGACCCCACCAATGGACTCCTCGTTCGGAGAGCAATCCACTGGTGGGATCACATGCTCGGTTCGAGCCCTGTTCAGTGACTATGGAGCTCGAAACGCGTCTATAGTTTTGGCCGCCTCCCGCTGGTATTCTGGCCCACTGTGCGCTGTACCCGGACTCGACCTAGTCACGGGGAGCAGAACGCGGTCTATGACGCATGCGCTGAGAAATCTGGACAAGGGTCTTGGCAGCCGCTAGACGCGACTTGTCACACCTTCTTGATTTCTTGTCACAACTCGCTGTGTCACAACTCATACCCCTTCTTGTCACAGCTGACCCACTTTCTTGTCACAACTGCCCTACTTTCTCGTCACAACTCTCCGGCCCTACCCTTCCACCCTTCCACGGCCGTTCCCGAGAGAGATTCCTTGTCACGACTCTTCGAGTGAAAACTTCTTGTCACGACGCCGGGCTTCCCTGTCACACTCGTCACAAGGCCTCGCAAGATTGATCCCCGTCATCACGTCACGGATGGAAATGAGCGAATGAATAAATATATTAGAGTGCCGACATGCGAAGAGGAAGGCCGGGCGAGGCCGACCGACACGAGAACGCGAGAATGAGGAATCGGAGGTGCACTGTGGGAAAAAATCACAGTAAATCCTGTAGTGATTAGTACAGCTGTCACTGTATTTCAGAGTACAGGATTTACTGTACTATTTTTACAGGATCTGCTGTATTTTCTACGGGATTTACTGTAACCACAGGAGTGAAGTACGGAATATCCTGTACCAGGTACAGTAAATGCTGTGTAACCAGGCACAGTAAATACTGTGTCCTGAGCTACAGTAAATCCCGGCAAAAAAGTTAACGGGATTTACTGTGTTTTTTTCGCAGTGTGGGAAGGGCGAGGGGCGTTCCTTGCGCTACCAAACGACTTTCAAAAAACAAAAGTCAATAATCATAGTAGTGAAATTTATTTGATTTAATCGAAAACGAAGATTTTAAAACAAATGACAGCCGCGGAAATGAACCAGCTGGCGTGGGGGTGTGGGTTGTGCCGTGCGGCAACACGTCCATCGGGGAATGGAGAAAAATGGCGGCCACAATCCGGAACGGTGTTTTAAGTCCTCTGTCTGCGAGTCTGTGTGAGTGAGGCACTGTGCTACGCAGCCCTTCTTGGCGTCCCATACAGTGGGCCAGAAGACCGGGTGTAGGCGGTCCAAGTCTCGGACGCGTTTTGAGCTCAACAGGAGCTCAAAGGGACTTGAATCGAACGTGTGACCCCATCAATGGATTCCTCTCCGAACGAGGAATCCATTAATGGGGTCACACGCTCGTTTCGAGTCCAGCTTGGCGACTCTGGAGCTCAAAACGCGTCTCGAGTTGTGGCCGCGCCGCCTCCACCCGGTCTTCTAGCCCACTGTGCTGCGGCGCGGCCTTCAACGCGCCAAACTAAAGGCGTAACCCCCACCGCGGTGCCGTCGTGTTGTGTAGTTAACAGCGCGAGCCCCAAGTTGGAACATCGCCTCCCTGTGGCCGGCCTGCCGCCCCTCAGCCCCCCAGCCGCCCTTCGGCCGCCCACCCACAGCAGCTGTTCCCGCGCAGCTTAAGAAAGCCATAAAAACGGGAATTTAGGCCGTAAACTGGGTGGCGGCACAGTGGTGGACAGCAGGGATTCCCATTATCCCCTGGGAACCTCCGGGAACCTCCAGGCGCCTCCGTGAACCTCCAGGAGCCGCGCGGCCTTGACGCCGTGGACGCGAGAGGTCCTGGGGCGTCCTGGGGCGTCCTGGAGGGACACGGGGCGTTTTTACACTCACGTGGGCGCTGCGGCGCTGCTACTGTCGTCGGCACAAATCAAGCGAAATGACTGTGGCTGCAAGAAAAGAATGGGCTACACCGCGCGATGGTACGACTGGCGCTCGTTTTTGTTGCGAGCGCGGCGCCGCACAGTGGGTCAGAAGACCGCGGAGGAGGCGGTCAAAATCCCGGACACGTTTTGACCTCCAAAGTCACTGAATGGGACACGAACAGAACGTGTGACCCCACCAATGGATTGCTCTCCGAACGAGGAGTCCACTGGTGGGGGTCACACGTTCGGTTCGAGCCCCGCTCAGCGACCTTGGATGTCAAACCGCGTCTTGAGTTTTGGTCGCCTCCACCGGCCTTTTGGCCCACTGTGCGCCCCTCATAGAGCCCCGATTCGACCCTCACCCGGCCAAGTCCAACAAAATCGTCATCGTGGTCTCCGGCCCTCGAGAGCTGCTGATTGTCCTACTTCATGCACATGTCTAGGCCGGTCGTAAAGTTAGTCCCCAGCTTGCGCTGCACAGCTGACCTCCCCCCCCTTCCCATTCTCCGTGGTGGCCAGTTCCCCCGGCAAGTTAGGACCGTCCATCCATATCTACGCAGCAACTCTCCCCCCCCCCCCCCCCCCCCGAGCGCAGGCCGCGCCCTCCCTCTCCCCAGGCAGTGCGTGTAACGCGATACGATATATTCCGTGTTTGGAACATAACGAACTCTCGTCAATGCCGCCTGCCCCTAAGCACCGAGCAGTGTCGCGCTAATGCTCCAATGTTGTTGTTGATGATGTTGGTGTTGTCGCACCCCTTTCCCTTCCTCGCGCGTATGGATCTCACTAGCGCAGGCTTCGAGAGCGACGCAACAGCAAAGCGAGGTGCGGCGGGCAATGATAGTTTTTTCTCGCTGGCCGCGGCGGGGTCTTTTACACGTTCCGCGTCATTTGTTGGCGCGCAATCAAACTGTTAGCGCTAAAACTTTGTTCATTTCGGCGGCGTTATGGGCAAGGCGGTGTGCAGGGCAGCGCGCAGTGGGCCGGACGGCCGGTGCAGGCGGAACCAAATTCCCGGACGCGTTTTGAGCTCCAGAATCGCTAAATAGGTCTCGAACCGAACGTGTGACCCCACCAATGGATTCCTCGTTCGGAGAGCAATCCATTGATGGGGTCACACGTTTGTCCAAGTACCATTTAGCGATCCTGGAGGTCAAAGCGCGTCCGGGATTTGGACCGCCTCCACCGGTCTTCTGGCCCACTGTGCGGCGGGCCTGCCGCCGAGTCATTGCGAAAGGTAAACCCAGCCTCGGCGGTGGCGGCAGGGCCGGCAGGGCCAGCGGGGGGAGGGGGTCGCTGCAAAGGGAAGAAAAGGGAAGGATGAGGCCTAGCGGCCGCCTGGCGGGGTGTCAGCACCTTGGGGAGTTGTTGATTGGTATTTATGACGTTGTGAAAGTTCCAACACCCGAGGTCCGCTAGCGCAGCGCGGCGAGGCGAGGCGCCAGCCGAGCCCTGGCGGGCCGAGCGGAGCCGAGCCGAGCCGGGCAGACGGTCCCCGGCCCTGGAGGACGCCGCGCGCAGCATTGTTGCATCACTTTTGGATCAGACTGTACAGCACAGTGCGGTCCGAGCCTTGGAGGGCTCCGCGTGCAGCATTGTTGCATCACTTCTGGACCAGACTGTACAGCACAGTGCGGTCCGAGCCCTGGAGGGCTCCGCGTGCAGCATTGTTGCATCACTTCTGGACCAGACTGTACCGCAACTGGCGGAGGATCATGAACTGCTCGCTCCATTAATCATCGCAACGAAAGAGGAAGGGAAATCTTTTCGGAAATAATCACGTCTTTTCCCTTTTATGAGAACGAAAGTTGCCAACAATGTATCCTCGCCGGGCGGGGTCCCTCCTCGCACACCCTCCCGCTATTAAGCCCCCTGCCGCCCCGCCCCGCCCCGCCACGCCCCGCCCCGCCCCGCCACGCCCATGGCCGGTTAATTAATTCTTCGTCGGGAAGAGGCTGAACGACTCCGACTATGCACCGCACGGCAACTTAACGCCACTATCCGCGTGCCGGCTGCAGTAATATGAGTTTAATGACCAAATTGCTCTAATATCGTCATGGCTGCAGGGCGAAGGCTATTAGGAACTTCGCTCGCACGTGTGTGTGTGTGTGTGTGTGTGTGTCGTGTGTGTGTGTGTGTGTCGTGTGCGTGCATGCACGCGCGCGAGTAACAGTGTATACGTGCCGTGCGCGACTAAGCAGGTCTTTTAGTTCGGCGCGACAAGGTTCAAGGAACGGGTGATATCCTTTTAATTACCATGCACTAATAATCGAAGAAGGGAGAGGGGTGGCTTTCAAGGAGGGGGCGGGGGAAGAGGGGACTACAATAGCCCCATGTGAGGACCGGCTCGCCAATGCACTTCGCCGAGTGAATGTCCGCGGAAGCCATCACTCGGAGTAAATACGGACTCTAGTGCACCCTCGGGGAAATCAACGCCATACCCAAGCCGTTGCAACGGACTCACTAGGGCCGCCGTTCTTCGTTGTTTTTGTCTTTCTTCTTCTTCTTCTTCTTTTTATTTATTTGTTTTTAAATTGTCGGAAGCGAATTTGATCCTATTGTTATGGGTGGTTTTATGCGTGCGGTGTGAGTGTGCTGGTGGTGGTGGTGGTGTGTGTGTGTGTGTGTGTGTGTTGGTGTGTGTGTGTGTGTTTGTGTTGGTGTGTTGGTGTGTGTGTGTGTTGGTGTGTTGGTGTGTGTGTGTGTTGGTGTGTGTGCGCGCGCGCGCGCTCGGGTCGGCGTGTGCGTGAGGGACACTCCTGCACCACTCTGGCCGGTCGCAGCAATACTGCGCCCCACTGGCCGATCCGCCCCCTCGGCGGACCCTAAAGTCCAATACACGACGGCGTGGCTGGGCGGCGCGGCCACGGCCACGGCCAGGCGAGGCGAGGCAGGCGAAGTTGGCGGCGGGAAAGCATTTCCGTGATTCATCGGGCCGGCTCTGCTCTCCTTCGGCTCCTATCGCGGCCCTAAACGCAAACGTATTGAAATGGCTCCGTGGGGTGTGAAGCGCGAAAGCGTCCGACAGCAATTGGTGCGGTGAGCGGCGCGCAGATTTAACACGCAAAAAAGACCCGCAGCCTTGTGTTGCCACCAGTTTCTCTCTACCTGGTGCTGTGTAGAACCTTCTTCGATAGAAACATCAGAACCATGGGATCCTGTTGCCCTACTAAAAACAAGAGCATTATATTTTTGAGGGGTGAAACCTTTCGTCGACACTGAAAACTCGGCGTGTGAAGGGTGTTGAGGTGAGCGCCAGACAGCTCCGTGAGGCACACACACAAAAGTGGGCTACTCCAGTCGAAGTGAGACTAGCCTCTGGTCTACGGCGCCCCGCTCCAACCGAGCCAATGGCATTTGCGGGTCCTCGTCGAGAGCATCAAGGGACGAGATCCAGTTCCATCGCTCCAGAAGTGCCACCATGCATGATTTTTTGGTCCCGTACTGTCGTCGATTTCTCTTTTATTTTTGCTCCGGTTCGCTCCGGTTCCCTCGGCGCGTCGTCATGGCAACGACTCAGACGGCTCGTCGCCGGGCCGTCGGCAGGCGATAGGGTGGAACTAGTGGCACGGAAGCGACGCAGCAGCGCGCCGGGTATTTTGGGACAGATCGCGAGAAATGTGCACGGAAGCGAACGCCGTCTGGACGCTCGTCACTCTTTTCGAGACTTGGCGCGCTATCTCCCTCTACCTCCTTGTTGCTACAGCCCCGGCAAAGATACACCCGCCAAGGACTCCGCCTCATTTGCATATTTCCTTGTTTTATATTCAGTTTGGTTAAAAAATACGCCGCGCTGAGGAAGCTTCGGCGGCGCTGCTTGGCCAGTGCGCCTGCGGTGCGGAGGGTAGGCAGGCCCGCGCAACACCCGTGTCCTCGTGTTGCCTGCCCGCCCGGCGTTCGATGCGGACGAACGGATGCCAAGAGGTGGCTGAGGTGTAGCCGTGTGGTAGCCGTGTGGTAGCCGAGTGGCAGCCGAGTGGCAGCCGAGTGGCAGCCGAGTGGCAGCCGAGTGGCAGCCGAGTGGCAGCCGAGTGGCAGCCGAGTGGCAGCCGAGTGGCAGCCGAGTGGCAGCCGAGTGGCAGCCGAGTGGCAGCCGAGTGGCAGCCGAGTGGCAGCCGAGTGGCAGCCGAGTGGCAGCCGAGTGGCAGCCGAGTGGTAGCCGAGTGGTAGCCGAGCGGTAGCCGTGCGAAGCCGCCTGCTGGCCAAACAGCGTGGCGGAGCCAGGCGGGGCCGAGCGGGGCCGAGCGGGGCGGGCGGAGCGTACGTGGCCTTGCATGCGGGAAAGCCTGCTCACGTATTTATTCGGTAAAGGGCCGCGGCAATGCTACGCGCTATTTTATGGATGGGCCGCGTTAAATCCGATGGGACTTGCTGCTCGATACTGTTTCGGCCTGTTTAAGTACACACTTGAGCCCGACACACGCTCCACGCACCACCACACCGTAACAGCGGAAGGCTCTCAACACGAGCGAATATAAGCGGGGACGCGGTGCTTCGGGGGGCAGTTTGTGGAAGGAGGCCGAAGAAGATGGCCGGCGGGAAAAAAATGCTTTCGCGTGGAGAAGAATTACGTTTGGGCGAATTTTTTACTCAACAAATGGCTCTTAATAGGAGTGATTAGTTCAGTGAGGTAAAATTTATATCCTTTGAAAAAACATAAAACAGAAACAAATAATCTGGTTGTTGGTTTCAGAGAAAGATGTTTACGCTTTAAATGTTAAGGAGGTTTGGGCGAAAAAACTCGTTGCTGTGCTGCTCCGTCCGAGTGAGATGTCAAAATATTTTAGTATTTACTAATGCAAAAAGCGAACATGCCTCTCATTTTTAGCAGTGGAAGTAGGCAAAGGGGGTCGGAGTGGAAAAAACCGCGGCGTGCAAAAAATAAATAAGGAAAAGGGGAGTGGCTGTGGGTTGGCTGGCTTCTGGGATGAAGCCGCGATGCGCCGCCTCAGCCTACCGCTTTTCCGGGCGATAGCCAAGGCCCCGGCCGGCCCTGCCTGGCCCGCGCTGGCGCTAGTGGTCCCAACCTACAAATAAAAGGCCCGCTCTCGCTCCACTGGATAATCCTTATGTAAACCGACGCCAAGCCGTACAACTTGGCTCCGTCCCGCGGCGGCGAGGCAGCGGCGAGGCAGGCTGCAGGAATCCAGGGAAAACAGCGAGCAACGAACGCGCGCCGAAGTTTGGCTGCGGTGCAGCCGAACACAGTGTGCTGCCAAAGCAAACCGTTGCCCCCATTCCCCCACGGAATGTAAAGACGAACCCAGAGGAGAATTTTATCTGGCGAAGCGCAAAGTAGGTTACGATGGGTTCCGACTAATATTGGTTTCAAAAGCCTGAAGAAAAAAAGTATCTTTATTATTTGGACGTGAAACCTCGTGTGGAAATTCATGAAACGTCTGCTGTTGTTGTTCTTCCCAAGCTCAGCTTTCGTCTTAAAAAAAAGTTCGTTTTTTTTTTAACCGCAAGGCTTGTGGCGAGTAGTTGGAAGCTCTCAGCCGGAGGTCGTAAAGGAAATTCTCGGAGTGCTGACGGATTCCTCATGGGAGACAGCGCGCTCCCCTCCCCTCGCTGGTCTGAGGCTGGATTAATTCAGTTGCCACACTGCAAGAGTTATACATAAACCAGAACGCTATTCCAGCACGAAAGGCCACGCCTCCAAAATCACACCCCGCACACTGCCCCTTCGCCCTTCAAACCGCGGCCTCGGGTTCGAATCCTCGCGCCCTCCTTCTGTTTTCTTGGCACCGGTTTACACCATTAGGGTGCTATGGCCACATAATTCATTCTTAGAAGTAATTAGAAAAACAATCACACTAAAACTTGTAGCAGCAATTAAATGTCACATTCGGGGAATGGATGGTTAAGGGGCATTCCTGCAATGGCAAATTTCCATTTTTGCGGCTCGGCAGAAACCAACTTGAAACGCGGTCGTGACGACAAGGTAGTGTTCAGAACCTAATCCGTAAAAAATAGTTCACCCTAAATGAAAGTTGCCTGATGGTCACCCTATCCTTGCGCCGCATGCATGCCCAGGCGGCTCGCCAGGCGGCTTGCCGGGTGGTGATGGATGCACTAATTGCTGGTGACGACCTCCGCGTGACAGAGCGCCGTTACAGCGATGACTAGATGGCCTGATGGACGCGCTGCCGGCGAGGCGACGTCACCGGCCATGTGAGGTCGAACACGCCACTGCACAGTGGGCCGGAAGACCGTCGCCGACGGCCGAAACTCTAGATGCGTTTTGAGCTCCAGAGTGGCTAAACAGGACTCGAACCGAACATGTGACCCCACCAATAGATTCCTCGTTCGGAGAGCGATCCATTGGTGGGGTCACACGTTCGGTTCGTGGGCCTCTTAGCGACTCTGGAGCTCAAAACGCGTCCGGGCTTTCGACCACCTCCACCGATCTTCAGGCCCACTGTGCGACGATTCGAAATTGTTCAATGCCGCTGAAGCGCGGAAGCGTTCCTCGCTCGGCGTAGAACCGCCCCGTGCGCACAACAGGTGGCTGGGTCATGGGCGCCACGCAGCAGCGCGCAGCGCGCAGCCACCTGGCCGCCGAAATTGGGTCGCGGCGTTTCGGACGCCACGCGAAGCGACGCGACCCGACGCCAGGCGGCCCACAGTGGGCCAGAAGACCGGTGGAGGCGGCCAAAACTCCAGACGCGTTTTGTGCTCCAGAGTCGCTAAATGGGACTCGAATTGAACGTGTGACCCCACCAATGGATTCCTCGTTCGGAGAGCAATCCATTAGTGGGGTCACACGTTCGGTTCGAGTCACACTTAGCGACTCTGGACTGGAGCTCAAAACGCGTCTAGAGTTTTGGCCGCCTCCACCGGTCTTCTGGCCCACTGTGCGGCCTCTTCGGAGCGGTCAAGTGGCGGCGAGCGAGGTGCTGGCGGAGAGTCTCCAAACTACTTGGCCGCTGATGTCGCTCGGGGCGCGGCCCGGCCGAGCCCTGTCCATCGCTCCAATGCCGAGCAGAGGGGCTATCGGGGTCACCGAACACTGTGACACTGTGCGGACGGCCTGTCGGGGGAGCGGGGAGCCACCAACGCCGCCAGGCCGGGAAAATATGTCACCCGGAGTAGCACACTGTTGACTTGTTTGCTCTTAAAAAAAAATCCTTAAAAAGTACTACGGCGTGTCATTACTTCGCATTTGCAAAGAAAATTTGTCGATAGTAAAGAAAATGCTTTGCCAACTTTATTCTTTGTACTTTGCGTACTGTTTCTTCACGTTGTAAGGAAAGCTTACAAGAGTCAGAAACCGACGCGTACTCATCGCGTTTCACCACACAGCCCGTGGACGCAGCGCAGAGCTCGCCTCCACAGTGGGCCAGAAGACCGGTGGAGGCGGCCAAAACTCTAGACGCGTTTTGAGCTCCAGAGTCGCTAAACAGGACTCGAACCGAACGAGTGACCCCATCAATGGATTCCTCGTTCGAAAAGCAATTCATTGCTGGAGTCACACGATCGGTTCGAGTCCCATATAGCGACTCCGGAGCGCGCGTCTAGAGTTTTTGCCGCCTCTACTGGTCTTCTGGCCCACTGTGCGCTCGTTTTCCACTGCCGTCGTGTCCCATCACCGGATGACAAAGCTGGAACAACAATTGCAGAAACAAAACCAGCGAAAAAACAAACATGGCGAGTAAAGTTGCCGCACATTGCGAGTTGATATCAATCAAGCATGCCGTGTGCCGTTCCCGTCATAGCAGTCCCTGAGTGAAGCGAGCGTCACGGTAATGAATTCTGCAGCGCTGTGCGTATTTCCGCTTGGGACGACCTGGGTCACCTGTCCGCTTGATGTGGTCTGGCTCCACCGAGGCCCAGCGAGCGGCGGCCAGCAAGGCGAGAGCAGGCAGGGCACGCACAGTGGGCCAGAGGACCGGTGGAGGCGGACAAAACTCTAGACGCGTTTTGAGCTCTACAGTCGCTAAACAGGCCTCGAACCGAACGTGTGACCCCACCAATGGATTCCTCGTTCGGAGAGCAATCCATAAGTGGGGTCACACGTTCGATTCGAGTCCCATCTACCTACGTAGCGACACTAGAGCTCAAAACGCGTCTAGCGTTTTGTCCGCTTCCACCACCGGTCTTCTGGCCCACTGTGGCCCGTCCCTTTTGCTGACCCAGAGTGTGGAGATTGCCGCCGCCTTCATGAATAAAGTGCTCCAGACGAGACAGCTAGACGTCTCGACGCGTCTCGAGGGCGGTGCTGACAGTCCTTGAGGCTGCTGCCTTTTCTGTCAGTCATTACAACACGCTTACGTTTCGTAATCTCTGATGTCAGCGGTCCGCGCGCTCGAGGGCGTGCGACGTCCTTGAGCTGGCCTTTCGAGTCTTCCACGCTGTTTCGCCGATGTCCGCCCCGTCCGCCCTCGCTCGAGAGGCGTGCCGACCTTCCGAAATCTCTCAGGAACTACTTGAGCCTCGGTCCCCCTGGGCTTCGCCGCCCGGCTCGTTCGAGTGTGGATTAGTCCTTCCATATTTGTCTTAATTGTTAATGTTGTCTGTTTGCAGGGGTGAACGGCCTCGCCATGCGGCCTGGCTGGCTGCCTGGCTGCTGCCTGGCTGCCTGCTCGTCTTGCCGCTCCTGGCCGTCTCGTCCGTCCTATCGCAACCATCAGTTGGTGAGTTCCTTTTTTTCGCGCCACCGGTTTCACAGTGAGTCGCTAAATAGGGCTCGAATCGAACGTGTGACCCCACCAATGGATTGCTCTCCGAACGAGGAATCCATTGGTGGGGTCACACGGTCGGATCGAGTCCTGTTTGGCGACTCTGGAGCTCAAAACGCGTCTTGAGGTTCAGTCCACTGTGCTTCGGCAGCACGGCACTCCGGGTGCATACACTACACAACGCCGAGCGGCCGCCCAGCGGCCGCAAAGCGAATCATGTCGAAAAATGGTCGCACGCTTCGGCGCACGGCCGTCTTGGGGCTCTTCGGGGCCCTCATGAGGATGAGGCACCATTGTTCCAGAGACAATGCGGCGGCGTGCGGCAGCGTCGGGCTGCGGAATTATTGTCCATTGTTGCCGTGACCGACTGTTCGGCCCGGAAAAAACGGAGACAATGGGGACAAAGAAATCTATGGAGACGCCATGTTTCTCTTATTTCGAGGAATATTGTTAATTAGGAGTTTGGCGGGGGAGACGCCGCGCCGAAATTTGACCTCATCGCGGAAGGGCGGAGTGCCGCGGGAAGATTGAAGCTGGATCCGGGAAAAAACATGGATCCAGCACACTGTTGTTCGCTCGGCGACACAATATTTCGACAACAGCCTCAACTTGGGCAATCTCTGTTGCCTCGTTTTTCCCCCGGCTGCTGACGACACGCCTTGCAGTGCTGTGTCGCCATTCAGCAGCAATCCCCTTGAAAAGGGATGAATGCGGTCCGGGACCGGCTTCCCCGGCAAATGTTTGGCGCGCAAAATTATGGAGATGCCCGCGCGAGAAAAGAGGCGAAAATTGAGACGCCGACCCGCCAGGCAACCACCTGTCTGGGACAAAGTTGGCAGGGCGCAGGCCGACAACTTCAACAATAGAAATTGCTTTATCTTGGGAGCACTTGAGGTGTAATCCCCGAAAATGACGACCATCTGTCATTACTCTTTGGCGAGTTCTCAAAGTATTTTGACTGACTCTCTCTCTCGCTCCCCTCGGCAGGCGAGGCGGGGCCCGGCCAGGCCAGGCCCCGGGCCACACCGCTGAGAGCGGCGTTTTTAAAGTGTCAAGCCGTTTAATTGGGGCGAGGGTGGCAACCCTGCTGGCAGCTGACGAGAGTAGAGCTGCCAGTGGATTCGCATTGCCTTAATTGGAGTCCAACACACCGCATCGCTCGTAATATTATAACGAAGACCTCGTTGCTCTCTTCCCTCTCCCTTTTAATTCCTTCCTTTTCCCCTCCTGGTTCTAGCCCCGCTTGCCATTTCCGTCTTCTCATCCTCCGCCGTCTCCCGTCCGTTTCGTGCTCGACGCGGTTTTTGATTCGGACTACTGCCCCAGCACAGTGGGCCGGAAGACCGCACGGTAAAAACGGTTCCTGGTTTTCCCATGAGCTCCCTGGAAATCACCTATGCCTCTACCATAGGCTTCCTGGAAAAACCAGGTACCGTTTTGACGGTGGGGCGCAGGCGGACAAAACTCTAGACGCGCTTTGGGCGCCAGAGCCGAAAACAGGACTCGAACCGAACGCGTGACCCCACCAATGGATTGCTCTCCGAACGAGGAATCCATTGGTGGGGTCACGCGTTCGGTTCGAGCCCCATTTAGCGACTCTGGAGCTCAAAACGCGTCCGGGATTTTGACGCCGCCTCCACCGGTCTTCTTAGACTACCCACTGTGCCCCGGTCACGTCTTCCCTCTCTCTAGGTTCCTTTTCCGGTACCAAGTTTTGCATTCTTTCCGCGAGTTCGGCCCTCCCGCTCCCCCTCCCCTCCTCCGAGGTGCCACGCGCGCGTACAAGGAGTTTGTTTCTAATTCTGTTAAGCAAGACACACAATGCGGTGAGCCCGACGCGGCCGGCGACCATTGGAGACGCGCAAAACTTTTCATTTCAAACACGCCGCGTCCGGACAAAATAATCCAAAAAGAAGAACGAAAATTCAAAAAATTGTGGAGCCCGGTTTGTTTGTCGTTCCGTGTACTTTCCACCGCGCGCCGCTTTAAAAAGATAACCTGCCTAGCAGCGGTGTGTCCCCAAAGGGACATCTGTTTTTTCTCGTGCAACCTCCCATGTCTTCTCCCTCCACCCGCCGTCGTTTTCCCAAAAGGCCGCATTTGGTGAGAAAAAAAAGCAAAAACGGAAAGAGTTTGCGCGTTTTTTAGAAGGGGCGGCATAACCTTTCGGGCGGCCGCAACCTTTTACCTGCGGCTGCCACGCCACTGCCACGCCACTGCTACGCCACTGCTGAAGTGTCCCGGCCCCTTCAATGGATCAACTCTCGCTTTTTAACGACTGGATATCACATTCAAGCTGTTTTGCGCGGGGGAGGGCAGGGGCTCGCTTGCCTTTTAATGGTGTGGTAACCGTTTTGTTCTTGTGTGTGTGTTGCAGGTCACTTTTGGCACATATCCGACCTCCACTATGACGTCAACTACTCGCTGGACGGGGACATTCGGCACAGTAAGTTTCTCGAAAGAACGAACAGGCGCGAGAGCCAAAGTCAATCTCGCCACCGGCTATCGATCTATATTGGCCTTTGACCTCGCGGTTTTCTGTCTATCCGTCTGTCTGTCTGTCTGTCCTGTCTGTCTGTCTGTCTGTCTGTCTGTCTGTCTGTCTGTCTGTCTGTCTCCGTCCGCCTGTCCGTCTTTACAGTGCGGTGAGGCGATTAACGAAAACCACTCCACGGCGCGTGGGATAGAGCGCGGAACGGCTACCAGGGGCTTTGGAGACGTCGCGGGGGAGGAGGGGAGGGAGGGGAAGGGGGAGGGGGGAGGAAGGGGGGAGGGGGTGGCGGCGGAGAGCGGACCACCACGAACCCTCGGGAGGGCAAATGGCTGGGGCTTAAGTAGTCCTGGCCGGATGTAACCGTTGGCAAAAAGGCGGGCCAAACACAAAGTTCGATATGGGCCCACCGCCACCGCCACACCCTGCCGCCACGCCCCGCTACCACGCCGGGGCCACGGCTAGACAAAACACACAACAGCAACAACACTGATAATGTAGGCAGCAGACGGTCGGCTAGTTGAATTTAAATCAGAATTTTCGTGGCTGTATGGCGGGCCTGTGAAGTTGGTGGAACAAGTATGGAAAAGGGCTCGTCGCAGGATGCCTGTGGGGCTGCGGGGGCTGCGGGGGCGGCGGGCCGCTGGGGAGCTGGCAGTGCACGGCCTCCATTTTGACGAGTTTTTGTGCCAAGGCCCCGTTATTTCCATAAACTAATTCGGGCTCGCTGTGCCGACGAGCTCTGGTCCCGACGAGAACATAGAGACCCGTGACCCGGACGGAGCGCGCGGGTACTGCGCCGCCAAAGCGGGGGAAGCAGGCAGCCTCCCTCCTCGTCGCACTCATGAGAAATCAATCGACGCGCTTGCTCAAATCCGCGCTCGAGTTAACCCGCGGGGCCTGAGTCGCAGACAACCCCGCCGGATTCCAACTCCAGCTTCCAGCCCTGCTTCCAGCGGCCCTACCCGGAGAAGCCCTCCATTCCAGGAACCGTCCCGTCCCGTCCCGCGCCACGCCACGCCACGCCACGCCACGCCATGCCACGCCACGCCACGCCACGTGCCCAGATCCAGACCGGGCCGCAATATGAACGCCGCATACCCGGCGTTCTCGCCGTGCTCGCGGTCTTGCAGTGGCGGCACAACGAATGTCTGGCCGCAAAAAGCCATCCGGCCGCCCCGCCCCCCCCCCCCCCCCCCGCCCCGCCCCGCCCCGCCCCGCCCCGCCCCGCCCCGCTAGCGGCACCCTTTTAGCCATAATGATACACCTGTGCATTAGAGGCACGCTTCACACGGCGCGAGCTTCAAATTGGATGAAATGGAGGTCGAAGCGGGCCACGCGCGCCACGCCACGCCACGCCACGCCACGGCTTTCCATTAGATTGCAACAAAACACGCTTTCATGCGATTCTTTCGGTGCCACGGGCCGGGCCGGCCGAGCACGCTGTCAGCGCGCTTTTCAGAATTTGGGGCGAGTTGGCCGGAAAATGGGGAAAAGGGAAGAAGCGGAACGCGGGGCCTTTGAACACGCGCGCGCACGGGCCACCGACGCTTGGGCACTTTTAAAGGTGGTGTGTCACGACAGTGGTGGGGGAAAGGGATGCTGATGTGAAAGCCATGAGCCATGGCCGGCAGTGTTTGGCTTACTTGACTTGTTCCACGCATTGCGCAACCCTATTGCATGGCTCTCTTTGTGTAGTACCTCCTTATGGACTGTCCGTCGTGCGAGAGAGACAGAGCACGTTGCGCAATGTGTGGGCTGTGGAGGCGACCCCTGCTTCCTGGTAAGCACCGACTTGCATTACGTGATGCTTCCCACAAGTGGCGTTTTCCGTTGTTGTTGTCCTTTGTGTGAACGCCGAGTTACACAGTGTAGTCGGGGCGGACCGCGGTCCGGGCCGCGAAGGATCGCGAGGACACTCTTCGGAGCGCCGCGCCGCGATGTGCCTCTGGCTGGCTGGCTGCCTGGCTGGCTGCCTGGCTGGCTGCCTGGCGGCGGGGCGGCGGGGCCTGGGGGACGGCACGAGGTGGAAACAATACGAGGTGTCAGAGCTGACGGGCATCCCCGCCAGGGGGCCTACGGGGGGCTACAGGGCCCCGGAGGGGTGACAGGCTGAGCTTCAGTCAGCCGAGTCAACCCCCCCCCCCCTCCCCCCGCCCCTGTCACGGGGAAGCAACGGGTCCTGGATCCGTGCCACGACCCGCAGCAGGGCCGAGTGCGAAGGGCGTCGCTCTGTCTCTGTCGCGCTCGCGGGGCGGCCCCTGGGGACGCGAGGGAGACAGAGCGACGCAGCGACACTTCGCAATCGCTCGGCTGGGAATTCAGAGTACAGTGGCGCGGCGGGCACGGCGGGCACGCAAGTTTCCAGGTGTGGAGGGAAAAGACTCTGGGACCGGCCAAACCGGGCCGAGCCAGGCCGAGCCAAGCCTTGCAGTGCGGCCCTGCACTGCAAAAACGGTGCTTGCTTTTCGCAGGGACTTCCTGGAACTAGCCCGTGGCGTTACAGAAGGCTATGGGAATTTTCGTCCTCCAGTGTGGCAACACTGACGCGTCCAGCATGGCGGCGGCGCTGTTCCGGGACAGATTTTTCAGCCGCCTCTCCGGTGCGGCGCCGAGGCCGTCGACACGACACTCCCACCGACCGCCAGCGCCGTCTTTTCAGGCGAGCAAATCTGGGGAAGCACGGCGGCGTGCCGTGGCGTGCCGTGCCGTGCCTCACCGTGCCGTGCCGTGCCGTGCCGCGCCAGCACTGGAATTTTAAAGAGGGCGGACGTGACAAGAGCGGTGGCGAGAAACAATTACGGGGGCCGCGCGTAAAGCCGGATTAAATTTCATATTACGACTGTCAAATGTTTGCACCACCCATGTTTCTCGTTTTGTATTTGTCTGCGTGCTTTTTTTTTCCTGGTTGCAACTCCCGGTGGCGGTCGGTCGCCTGCCCTCTGAGCGCGGCGGCGGCGGGGCGAGGGAGGGGAGGGGGAAGCCCCCCACTGAGTGCGGCTACGTCTTGGCTGAGGTCCCAGGACCATCAGGCCTGCTGCTCGAACCGTGGCAGTGGCGCCGCCTAGCCGCTGTGCTCTGCTAATACTGCTGGCTGCCGCGCTCAGGCCCCGTGCGGTCGTCCAATCCGTTACCCCTTCCCTCTCGCTCCCACTCCGCCACCCTCTCATCCTCTCTCTCTCTCTCTCTCTCTCTCTCTCTCTCTCTCTCTCTCTCTCTCTCTCTCTCTCTCTCTCTCCCGCTTCCTCTTTTCGGTCTGGATACTTTCGCGCCACTTTATGGCTATTCAAATCCCACTTGTCGTGGCTCGGCCGTGGCTGGCCCGGCCGCTCGGTCCGATCCGGGGCAGAAATTACTCCAATGAGGCAGACTGCTTCGTCGCTCTGTCTCTCTCGCACTCATGGGCCGTCCCGGGCAGGTGCGAGAGAGACAGCGAGTCAGTCTGCAGGCGAGTCAGGCAGGCGAGGCGATCTCCGAGGGGGTAACGACTGGTAAATTTCGTGTCAGCCGAATTACGGATTACCCCGGATTACCCCCAAATTACCTCCGGATTACAACAAAAAAATTCCTGGATTACCTATGGATTTAGCAGGATTACCCCGGATTACCTCTAAATTTCGGGTCATCCGGGTTACGGATTACCAATTTGCTGTCAGCCGGATTCCCGAAGTCGTTACCCCCTCGCGGTCTTCGCTTCCTTATTGTGGCCAGCGCGGCAGCGAGGAACCCACCGGGAAAACACGCTTGGCCGGAGCATTTCACAGAAAAAAACAAAACAAAAAGAAAACTTAACACCAAAAAATCCGTTTGCCTACCGGCTCGGCTGGTAGTCGAACCCAGGTTCCCATTATTACCGTCCTGGCTTGGCGAGTGACATGACGGGGATTTACGAGCCCCACATCCGGTAAATGAACCAAGATGGGGAGGCGGGGAAACAAATGTCGAATTAATGCATCGAGAGATGGGCTGGGCCGCGGCCCCCACGGCCTGGCCTGCGCGGTCACTGCCCCCCCCCCCCCCCCCCAAGTCTTGGCGACTCTCATCCTACTGCAGTTGGGGCGCATCCATAAATTATCATGCCAAGCGAGCGGATTCAGGGGGATGGCGAGGCGAGGCGCGGGTCACGGCTTGGAAATGGATCTCGAAACATTAGCATCTGGGCTTTCAAGAGGAAACTGTGTAAGATGGGCGTCCGGCAGACAGGGCTCTCCCACCACCTATCCACGGTGGGCCAGACGACCGGTGGAGGCGGCCAAAACTCTGGACGCGTTTTGAGCTCCAGAGTCGCTAAACAGGACTCGAACCGAACGTGTGACCCCACCAATGGATTCCTTGTTCGGAGAGTGATCCATTGGTGGAGTCACACGTTCGGTTCGAGTTCCATTTAGCGACTCTGGAGCGCAAAACGCGTCCAGAGTTTTGACCGCCTCCACCGGGCGTCTGGCCCACTGTGCTATCAGCGCGGTGGGTGGGCTGGCAGCCCTCTGCACGGGGGAAGGGGGGGGGAGGATTATTTTGACGCTAAATGCCCCGACACAACACGCTTGCGACAGAACGGGATCCGATTATGGTGACCCGTGCAAATGGAATCATGCCCCGGCTTGGCTGTGCGACCAGCCGCAAAACGGTCGCGTGTTGGGCTCGGGTTCGAATACCCGGCCAGCGGGGTCCGCTTTTTGGCTCAGTGCGCAGCGGAGCACGACAGTGCAATCATGAAAAACGCTGAAAAGAGGGCGGAGGAGGGTGGTATTTGAACCTTGCTTCCCTGTTGCAGACTGCCGGCGGTGGAGCGGCAACGGCAACGGGCTGGGCATGCGGGAGAGCCAGCGGCCGGAGGGGCGCTTCGGCGACCTGCACTGCGACGCGCCCCTCGCCCTGCTCGAGTCCGCCACCACGGCCATGAAGGACATCGCCAAGGAGGTCGACTTCGTCCTCTGGACCGGGTAAGTTTCCACTCCACAGTGGACCAGAAGACCGGTGGAGGCCGTCAAAATCCCAGACGGCTTTTGAGCTCCAGAGTCGCTCAAACAGCACTCGAAACCGAGCGTGTGACCCCACCAATGCATTGCTCTCCGAACGAGGAATCCATTGGTGGGGTCACACGTGCGGTTCGAGTCCCATTTGGCGACTCTGGAGCTCGAAACGCGTCTGGAGGTGTACAGCCCACGCCTGCGGCTGGCTTTACAGTGTGGCCACGGCCCGGTGGGCACAGCCCTCTCGAGCGCGCCTTGGAGTGCACACAGTGTGCCACACACTCCGGCCAATCCAATAAGAAGGCCGTGGCTCTCGATCGCCCGCATCGCCGCAAAACGCGTTTAGCGCCGCGTCACCACGACACTGTACGGCCGCGCACGCGGCTCCGGTTTCGCGCCAAAATGAAAGTAATTCGAGCGGCGTCGTGCGTAAGCGATCCCAGGAAGGGCGAGATGAAAGTGGGAGGGGTGACGCTCAAAGGTGCGCGGGCGGGGCGGCCTTGCCTCGCCGCAGTGCTGCCAAAAGAGTACGAGGTGCGCAAAAAAATCCCGGGGCCCCCCATGGGCAACCGGTTTGGCCCCCGAAATTGTTGGCCAACCTCGGCCTTTCAAAAATGCAGTAAGGTTGCTAACCGAGGCCTGCGAGACAAAACCTTTTGGCTTCATCATCGATAAATTGTCTAAAAAGGCAGGCTGAGGTTGGCAACTCTAGCGCGCGGTGGGTGCTTCTGCCTGCTGACGTCCGAGCAATTTTCCACGGCAGCGTCGCACCGACTTCCCCTTCCCGCCAAACTGCGACTTCACGCCGTCCGCACAGCGGTCATTCTGTCGTTTTGTCGCACTTTTTTGGCGCGGCCGAAACGGCGACTAATGTAGGAAAAGGCGGAGCATAAACTTGTTCCATAACTAGGTCAAAACCAAAGAAAGCAAGCCACTGCGGAGCCGGGGCGTCGGGGAGGACTCCACTGCTTATGGGTTGACATATATTATAGAGAGGCCAGACTTCCCGCTCCCCCTTCCCCCCGTTCCCCACGATTCGCTCTCATTTCTTCACGACCTTCCCCGTCCCAGGCCGCAGCACTGTGAAAAATAGAGTGGCCAACCGTCGGGGCGACTATGAGATACATCCTGGTTGGCCATGAGGCACCATGAGGCGCCATGAGCGTCATTCCGAGACGACGGATGGCTGTCTTCATCTCTGGGTCGACTCTAGGCCGACTCCAGGACGTCGCTAGGCTCTCTAGGACACCGCTCCGCTAGGCTCCCTAGAACGCGCCTGGGGACTAGGATACATGGATACATCTAGGATGCATGAGGGGTATATTTAGCGATGCATGGAGGGTTATATTTAGGGCGTGTCTGTCACATCTATGCCAGTGTGACTGGTCTTGTCTGAGGTGTCCCCAGCGAATCTAGGGCGACCCTGGTTCTGCTGGGCTCCGTGCCGCCGCCGCCGCGCATGCCGAGCGCAAGCGCTCTTCCGGGCAATTTTGCGTTCAGCCCTTCGGTCCCTCCGGCCCGGGTTCGCGTCGCGCCGCCGGCCGAATTATTATTTCTGTCACATTTGCGCCGAGGATGGCCGAGGATGGCGGATCGCAGGCGGTGACCCATTTCCCAGTGGCGTCGTCGCGTTGCGAGTCTTTGCCACGCCGGCCTTGAGGCCAGCCCGGAGGCCAGCCTTGAGGTAGGCTTTCCCGCAGCGCTGCAGGCCCCGGCAGGCTCAGCCCGTAAACCGAATGTGCGCGCCTTGTCCTTCTACAGGCTGATTCCGAGAGGACGGTCCCTCTCTCTCTCTCGCACTCGTGCGGTACTCCGCACCGGTGCGAGAGAGACAGACTGACAGGACCTCCCTCGCGGAGAGCCTGGCGGGGCGGCAGGCTAGCCCCACCTGGCCCCGAGCGGCCCTGGCGGCCCCCTCCCGCCCCGGGGCGGCCGATACGAAATGTACACCTCCATCCGCACCCGCGGGACTTGGCACGTTGCCATTGTTATTTTAATTTTCCGCTTTGATTTGGCGAGGGAAAACCCCACGGAAAACCCAGCAAAATACTTAACAGAAAACCCCACGGAAAGCCGAGGGCATCAGGGCAAAAGGGCAAGCCTTCAGGCAAGCCGGCACTGCAATCGTTGGCAGAAGAAAACGAAAGAAAAATAATAATATTAATTTAAAGAACCCCGATGCACAACGTGGTAACCGGTCCCAGCACCAGATTCGACAATGCCGCCCGCGGTGCTTTCCCCCTCCCCCTCCACCAATAAGCCGCTGCACTGCTACATCGGCCGCACTGTCACACGCCATTTCCGTGACAATGTTCCGAGAATGTTTGATTCAGAGTTATTGGCGGAATCAATACGGGCCGCCGCGGCCGCCACACCCCAATGAGATGCCCGGCGACCTAACATTCTGCGGCCTGCAAAATGGCCGCCCGTATGGTGTGTGCGCGTGTGTGTGTGTGCGTGTGTGTGTGTGTGCGTGTGTGTGAGTTTCAGTGTGTGCGTGCGTTTCTGAGGCTAGTGGTGTGGGAGGTTATGAGAGAGCGCGCGAGTGTGCGCATGCGAACATGTACGTGAATGTTCTAGTGTAGCGAGCGTGTGCGCGCGTTTGCAAGTGCGCGAGCTATGGAGGGACAGAAACCAGGAGCTGAAAGAGAGAGGGGGGGGGGATGCCCAAATGGCTCTTCGCCACAACAATGGTGTTTCATTCGCTCCGTGGGGTGCATTCCATATGCAACCCGAGATGCCTCAACTGTTTCCAGATGGCACGCAATATCGTACAGCGTTCTGCCACAGAGACCGGCGGCGGCGGGCGGCGGGGCTCCTACACTGCCAGAGTGACGTATCCCAGCAGAACAGGCGTATCTGTGGAGCGACCGCAAGAAAAGGCGGATCTGTAGGAGGCCCAAGAAGAAGGGCGGATCTGTTTTCGATACCGCAAAAAAGGGCGGATCCAACTTTTTGGTCGATTTTGAGATTTTTGTTTAAAAATACGTTTTAGAAAGTAAGGATTATTTTGATTTAGTACTCAAAAAATCGACCAAAAAAGTGGGATCCGCCCTTTTATGCGGTATCGAAAACAGATCCGCCCTTCTTCTTGGGCCTCCTACAGATCCGCCTTTTCTTGCGGTCGCTCCACAGATACGCCTGTTCTGCTGGGATAGTCGGCCGGATCTGGCAAGCGGGTCCTAATGGTGGCGTTGCTCGGCGTTGCTTGCAGGGCGGGCCCCGTGTCCGGGCACGACCAAGGCTCCCAGGCCACCCAGGTGGTGACGCAGCTGCTGCTGCGCGCCTTCACGTCGCAGTTCGTGTTCCCCGTGCTGGGCCCCGACATGCGGCACGCCGACCACTACAAGCAGGCCGCCGACCTGTGGCGGAACTGGCTCCCGGAGGAGGCCATGCCGACCTTCTACAAAGGTAAGCGTCTCACAGTGGACCAGAGGACCGGTTCAAGACGCGTTTTCAGATTGAGTCGCTTAACAGGGCTCGAACCGAACGTGTGACCCCACCAATGGATTGCTCTCCGAACGAGGGATCCATTGGTGGGGTCACACGTTCGGTTCGAGTCCCATTTAGCGACTCTGCCGCGCAAAACGCGACAAGAATTTTGTCCGCCTCTGGATCCTTACCTTGGTCCTGTCGAATACACTGCGACAAAGTCCTAACGCCCTAATACCTTCGCAGGGGGCTACTACACGATCGAGCAGCGCGGCAAGCCGCTCCGCATCGTGGCGCTCAACACCAACCTGTGGCTGGAGAGTCCCGGGCGCGGCGGCGGCTACTCGCGCGACGCGTGGGAGCCGCGGCGCAGCCGCGAGGGCGTGGCCGGCGTGGTGCGGGAGCCCTGGGAGGTGCGCGAGAACCGCGTGCACGACGAGGACCCCGCCGGCCAGTGGCGCTGGCTGGACGACGAGCTGCTCAAGGCGCGCCTCGCCAAGAAGACGGTGAGTACCGGGTGGGCCGGGAGACCGGCGGTGGCGGCCGACGCTCCAAACGCGTTTCGAGCTCCAGAGTCGCTAAACAGGACTCGAACCGAACGTGTGACCCCACCAATGGATTCCTCGTTCGGAGAGCAATCCATTGGTGGGGTCACACGTTTGGTTCACCCGGGTTCGCGTACCGGTGGTGCCGCGTCCGGGTTCGGCAGTCTTTTAGGAGACGCAGGGCGAGCCAGGCGCCACCTGTTGGCCAGACGTCTCATTCCGTCCTAAGAGGACGGCGTTGGGTCGGCGAGGGGAAGGGGTGGGGAGGGGTAAGAAAAAGGGGGTGGTCAGGACGCGTGATGGAAAGCGGGGTGCGAGAGATTTCCAAGAGGGGCTGGAGCAGGGCCGACAGGTAAGGAAGGTGTGCCGGCAGGCAGGGCCTGGGCAGGGCACCAGCGGGCAGGTGCGAGGCCTCCCCCACCCCCTTCTCACCTGGCGTGTCCAGCACCGCGCCCCCTCCCCCCGCCCGGGCCCTTGCCCTCTCGAGTCAGCATGTTTTATTCAGTAGGCCGACCGCCGCGCTGCGCCCCGCCCCGCCCCGCCCCGCCCCGCCACGCCCCGCCACGCCACCTCGCCGCCAGCTCGACCAAGGCCCTGATACTGACCCCACTATCCCGCCTCGTTGGGCTGCCTAAATCTACTTCGAGGAGCTCCGCCAGCCTCGCCGGCCGAGCCCACAGTGGGCCAGAAGACCGGTGGAGGCGGCCAAAACTCCAGACGCGTTTTGAGCTCCAGAGTCGCTAAATGGGACTCGAACCGAACGTGTGACCCCACCAATGGATTCCTCGTTCGGAGAGCGATCTATTGGTGGGGTCACACGTTCGGTTCGAGTCCCATTTAGCGACTCTGGAGCTCAAAACGCGTCTAGAGTTTTGGCCGCCTCCACCGGTCTTCTGGCCCACTGTGGAGCCGGCCGAGGCGGTCGGGGCGGTCGAGGCTTGCCGGGACCAATTCACCCTTCAATGGAGGTGGCAGTGTGGCAGTCACATCGGAATTTCCCCGGCCTTCTCGGGAAGCCAGAAAAAAAATCTGGAAAAAAGAAGAGACTTCCGGTAAAATCATTTCCCCGCGGAAAACCGGAAAACGAGGTAAAAAGGACTCCCCGGAGCCGGGCAGGCCGGTGTTGCAGTGGCGTGGGTCGCGGCATGGCGACCACATTTACGCGGCAGGAAAAATCCCAGTGTTTATTCATCGCTCCATTGGCAGTCTCGACGTGAAAATGATCCCTGTCGCTTGATTAAATTGAAGTGTGCCCCCCCCCTTCCCCTCCTACTCCCCCCTGCCCGGCTGCCTCAGCGCGGCGGCTGTAGCCACAAACCGAAATCCCACGTCGTGTTGCCGTCGTGGTGCCCCGGCGATTTACTTCTGTCTTTTCCCTGCTGCTCCGCCGTCTTCTCTGCCATTATTTTTTCTCCGGGAGGAAAGAAAAGCGACCGCGCTCCGCCGCCCGTCTGTCTGTCTGTCTGTCTGTCTGTCTGTCTGTCTGTCTGTCTGTCTGTCTGTCTACCCGACCGCCAAGCCCTTCGGCATCCGCCCGTCTCCTTGGGCCCTTTCTCTCTGCACCCAGATCTGGATCTGCGGACAATTTGGTTGACTTGCGGCGCCTGACTGTGAATAGGAGGTCCCCATTCACACACACTCTCACACCACCTCAAGCACAACCTCACAAGCACACACACACGTGTGGGAGCTAGGTCATGGCCATGCATTTACAAGTGGCGGCGTCCTTGCTCGATGATGAGGACACGTCGTCGCGTCGCACTCTGCCCCCTCCTTCTCTCTTTCTCTCTCTCTATATATATATTTCTCTCTCTCTCACACTCTCTCTCTCTCTCTCTCACTCTCTCTCTCTCTCCCTCTCTCTCTCTCACTCTCTCTCACTCTCTCTCTCTCTCACTTCTCTCTCTCTCACTCTCTCTCTCTCTCTCTCTCTCTCTCTCTCTCTCTCTCTCTCTCTCTCTCTCTCTCTCTCTCTTCCCGATCCGCTCCAGGGGGACCACGGCAGCGCGCGCGCGACCCCGACGACCTCGCCAACGCCTCGGCAGGCCCTGCGACGCCTTGTTTACCATATGAATCCGGGCCCCTTCCTCCTTTTCGCCCCCCACCCCCTCCCCCCTAAACCATCCCGGCGCTCGGGGCGCTCCCCGGGGGATGTTGTGCGCGGGTGAAGTATTGAGGCCGGGCCGGGCGGGGCAGCGAGGAGAATTAAAAGCGAGTTGTTGGCGGCCACACTGCAAGGCGAGTCTTCCTCTCTTTTCTTTCTCTCTCTCTTCTCTCTCTCTCTTTCTCTCTCTCTCTCTCTCTCTCTCTCTCTCTCTCTCCCTCTCTCTCCCTCTCCCACACGTCACGCTGTGGCGTTCTGGAGGCGGGCGAGCGAGACAGAGACTGTTTGGAAGCAGACTAACGAGGCGGGACAACGGAAGACGAACCGGTAGACGACTGATTCCGAGAGTCGCTTTTCCCGCTCTCTCGCACTCGCGGGGCGTCCCTGTGTGGGTGCGAGAGAGACGGAGCGACGAGGACGACTCTCTGCATGAGTCTACAGGGAAAGTGGTGGCAGCCGCGGCCCGCCCTAATGCCTTCTTCATGCCGCCCTGTCGCCGGGCGGCATTGTGTGCCGAATGAGTTGTCTCGCTGCACACGCGACCAGGGGAAGCAGCGCACAGTGGGCTGGAACACCGGTGGAGGCAGTCAAAATCCTGGACGCGTTTTCAGCTCGAGAGTCGCTTAGCGGGACTCGAAACGAACGTGTGACCCCACCAATGGATTGCTCTCCGAACGACGAATCCATTGGTGGGGTCACACGTCAAGTTCCAGTCCTGTTTAGCGACTCTGGAGCTCAAAACGCGTCTGGAGTTTCGGCCGCCTCCACCGGTGTCCTGGCCCACCGTGCGACGTGGCCCGTAATCACGCCGGCTAATACGTGCGATCGTGGCTTTGGAAAAGGGAGGGGGAGGGGACGCTGTCGTGATGAATATGTACCGTCGGCGGCTCTGCCGCGTTCGTCGCTGACCCCCTGTCCGGGGCCGTGCCCGGGGCCGTGTCCGAGGCCGTGCCCGAGGCCGTGTCCGGGGCCGGCCGCGCGGCCCAGAACCCCCAGGAAGGTGATGGAGGCGGGAGTCGAGGCGAGGGCGGCTGTCATGTTTTATTACACGCTTGGCGGAGCGAATCACAGTCTCACGCAGAAAGCGCCCCCCGCCGTCACGATGGCCGTAAACAGTGCCGGCACGCGAGCGGCAAGGCGCCACCTACACTGGGAAGCCGACAGTGTGTCACCGAGTCACTTGGCTGCGCGAGCTTCGCGGGCAACGTTTAAGTACTTCAGCCACTTCGGTGGCTGCGGGCGCCTGGCAGGTAGGCAACACGGGTGCAGCCGTGTCTCGCGGGCTTGCCTACCCGCTCCAACGCAGGCGCTCCACAGCCAATCACGTACCGTTTCAGGATGATCCCTTGACGTTGAGAGCCCGCGAACAGAAAACGCCAGCCGCTCCACGCTGATCACCTCGACGTGGAAAGCTTCTTGGCAAATAAAAACTGCAAAAAAAAAGAAGGGATATTTAAAAGAGTATACGGCGCGAATGTCATCGGCTTGGCGCGCAGATGCAAGGCAGATGCCGCGCAGATGGCCGCCTCGCCAGATGATGATGAGAAGTGCCCTGGGGTGAGGGCAAGCAGGCCGGCCGCGGTGCGTGGTGGAGGGGGAAGGCTTTGTGGCGGTCTGGACCAAACTGCGCAAGGCGGTGTGGTTTGTCGTTGCCAGGGGCAGTGGCCATGCCGGGCCAGGCCGGGCCGCCAGCCTGATTCCGAGAGTCGCTCTGTCTCTCTCGCACCCACAGCGGACGCTCCGTCAGTGCGAGAGAGACGGAGCGACGAGCGGGCCGGGCTTAACCCCGCCCACTCCATCGTGTTTGTCGTCATCCTCCCCATTGCCGTCATCATACACGCTCCTTTGATCCGCCGCGGAGAACTGGCCGCCGACAAAAGAATCCCTCACGCAACGAAAACCGCAAAGGGCGGTCCAGTGCGGCCACATCAGTGGGCCGAAATTCACCCGTCCGTTTTGGTGAGGCCACTTCTCGAGGGCAGAGCCCGAATTTCAGCCGGAGACCAGAGCTTATGGCAATCATTAGGACTCGTGCGTTTTGAGAGCTACTTTTAAAACTGACGTGGCCACAAGGGGAAGCTACGCCAGCCACAGTGGGCCAGAAGACCGGTGGAGGTGGCTGAAATTCCATACTTTTTCAGCTCCAGAGTCGCTAAATGGGACTCGAACCGAATGTGTGACCCCTCCAATGGATTGCTCTCTAATCAAGGAATCCATTGGTGGTGTCACACGTTCGGTTCGTGTCCCATTTAGCAGCTCTGGAGCTCAAAACGCGTCGGAGGTTTTGACCGCCTCCACCGTTCTCCTGCCCCACTGTGCTGGGTCCTGGAGGGTAGACGGGTAGACTCGTTCGTCCGGTCCGCAGCGCGATGACGCAAAGAATCGAGTCACCGCAGCGTGGACGGAAAAGCGACGACGACGACGCCGGGCCGGGGTTCGAATACCGCCGTCTGCGTGTTTTTTCCTCTCTCTTCGTCTGTCCGCTGCAGGAATCAATCCCGCGGTCAATATCCGTCCGTCCATCTTTGACCGCGGGCTTTCCGGCCCGGTTCAACGCGCTATGCAGAATGGAGGGGCGAAAAAAGGACGCCGGCGTCGTCCCGGCGGTGAACCCGAGCGCGGCGGCCGGCACACAGTGGGCCAGAAGACCGGTGGAGGCGGCCAAAACTCGGACGCGTTTTGAGCTCCAGAGTCGCTCAATGGGGCTCGAACCGAACGTGTGACCCCACCAATGGATTGCTCTTCGAACGAGGAATCCATTGATGGGGTCACACGTTCGGTTCGAGTCCTGTTTAGCGGACTCTGGATCTCAAAACGCTTCCGGGATCTTGACCGCCTCCACCGGTCTTCTGGCCCACTGTGCGGCGTGGCCGGGCACCACCGTCTGAGTAGATGCTGTGCCGAGGGACGCCGGGCCGCGGCCGCCGGCACACCCACACAGGCACAGCCCGGACGGAACCGAACCACATCACATCGTGATTGCCTGTCCTGCCGCCGAGGCGGGGTGGGGCGGGGCGGGGTGGGCGGGGCGGGGCGGGGTGGGGCGGGGCGGGGCAGGGCGGGGCGCAGTGGATACCCTGATTGTGGGCCGCCGTCCGCTTCCGCCAACGCAACGCCCCGGCTTGACGTAGTCCAGGATTGGCGGTTTGAGCGCAAGCGCGTCTGAGTGTGTGCGTGCGCGTGTGTGTGTGTGTGTGTGTGCGTGTGTGCGTGCGAGGGGCCGCGCGATTCGGCCTAGCGGTCCGAATGAGAGTCACTGCGGCCAAACCGACTTGAATGGACCGCCCCAAGATATTCCCGAGGCGGCGGCAGCAGACTGATTCCGAGAGGCGTTTTTCGTCGCTCTGTCTCTCTCGCACTCATGGGGCGTGCCGCACTGGTGCAAGAGTGACAGACAGAGAGACGAAGACGACTCGCGGATTCAGTCTGCGAGGCCACACTCGAAAAAAAAGGGGCTTTATTTTGTTGTTGTTGTCGCGCCTATTTTCTCCTCCATGTCCCCGCGTGGAAAGGAGGCCGGCCAGGCGCCTCGGCGGCAGGACCAAGATTACGGTAGTTAAAGTTTACGGTGCGCATTTAGCGGCAGCAGGACGGCCAGGCGGGGCTGGCGGGACAGGCGGGGCTGACGGGGCTGGCAGCCAGTCCGGCAGAAGCACCGTGCCATACTGGCGCCTCCTGATTTTTATCGCAGGTAATAGATTGGCAGCATGTGTGCCTCCCCGCCCCAGGAAAATGAATACCCACAATCTATCTTCCGCTTTTTTTCTCGTCCGTTTTTTTTTGTCAGTGTGTCACCACGGTCATGCCGACCCCGCGTGTCCGAGGCGGCGCCTCACCTTATCCACCCATCCATCTGTCTCTCTCTCGTGTCTTTTGTCCTTATCGCCCCCACTCGTTTTTTTGAAATTGGAGGCCTGCTTTCAAACAGAGCTTTGACTCACAGTGTATCGCCGTCTCGACGAGACCCACTCGGACTTTGTCGCTTTTCGCGTCGGCCTTCGCTGATTTGTCTCAAATGAGCCTCTCACCATTGCTGCCACGTACCCCTTGTGAAGATCTCCACTCGACTCTCTCTGCCGCCAGCCAACCCCTCCAGCCCTCTCGCCCCGAACCTCTTGCGACCTGAAAGAGGATAGGTAGCAACCGGAGATATTAGATTGGAATCGAGGCACGCCGAAGAGGAGGGAGGGAGGGAGGGTTGGGGTGTGCTCTCTTTGACACCAACGGACCGGGGGAGAGACCACTGTTAAAATATTGTTGATAATCTGCAAGTAAAAGTGGCTCCCTCGTTTGATGGAATGGTCGACGACAGCGTGACTTTCGTGCCACCTCGTTTAAAATGTCAGACCCAATGTCCACAGATAAATTGGCAGTTCATTGCTGACGACGTGAAAGGAACACGGGGAAAAGTGAGGAAATTCCGGAAAGTCTTCCTTGTAAACCTTCCAAAGACGTTCGCAAATTGTGCTTTTTGCAGTGGCTCGAGCGGTGTACCCACCAAAGGACTCATGCTTGTAGGGCAATTAAATATTGAGCCAGCTGTACACACTAACGCCGCGTTCCCACTCACACACTCACACACTCTCTCTCTCTCTCACACACACACACACACATCGACGGCGGAGGGGGACACACAAACATCCTAGCAAATAGAGCCGAATGCGGCGGGCGAGTAATATTTTCTCCTCTTCCTTCAGGTGTACCTCGTGGGACACACCGCCCCAGGGGCGGACGACCGGGCCACCAACCCCACTCTGGCAAGCGGCCACGGCGGCCTGCTGGAGCACCACAACACCCGCTTCCTCAAGACCATCAAGCGCTACTCCGACGTCATCCTGGGCCAGTTCTTCAGCAACAGGCACTCCGACACCTTCCGGGTGGTCAAGAACGACACAGGTAACGACGAACGACAAGACTCATTTTATTGGTGGACTCACAGTGGGCCAGAAGACTGGTGGAGGTGGCCAAAATTCTGCAAGCGATTCGAGCTCTAGAGTCACTGTGTAGGACTCGAACCGACCGTGTGACCCCACCGTTGGATTGCTCTCCGAACGAGGAATACATTGGTGGGGTCACACGTTCGTTTTGAGTCCCATTTAGCGACTCTGGAGCTCAAAACGTGTCATGAGTTTCGGCCGCCTGCGCCGGTCTTCTATGGCAAATCCACTGTGCGCCCCTGCGGGTCAGTGTCCAAATCCAGCACTCTGAGCACTGATTACGAGAGTCGTTTCCGTCACTCTGTCTTTCTCGCACATATACGGAAACCCCCATGAGTGCGAGAGAGACAGAGCGACGAAAACGACTCTCGGAATCAGTCTGCTGCTAGCGACCTAGCCGAGCGATTATCAGCCCCCATCCAGGCGCCACCTGCTGTCAGCAGAGGACAGGGTCCATTATTACCGCGTCTTCGTTCCTAATCCCGATTCGACCAGTCGCGCGCGGCTCGGCCGCCATATGAAGAAAAATAAACAAAGCGGCCGAAATGGAACTGGAGGGCCCCCGCGGCCCCTTTGTGGGCCGACGACGCTAACGAAGGAATTGATCGGCAAAGCTCTCGGCCGGCGTCTCGAACCGCACAGTAATGAATCCCTGCGACGCCCCCCCCCCTCCCCCTCACCTCCTTTTTCCAGGCGCACTATAATCCGGCCTCCTTTTCTTGTTGTTGTTTTTGTTTTTGCGGGCTGGAGATTTTTCTTTGAAGGTAAAATAATAATAGATAGGCGCGGGGTTTGAGGGCTCGGGATGCTGGTGGTCTTGATGACAAAAAAGCAGCCAGGAAAATAACGCCGAAGACACCGTAGTGCAGTTGGCTGGTTAGGAGTATAAATCCGGAACCGCAACGACAGACCGCAGTGGAGGCGGTCAAAATCCCCGACGCGTTTTGAGCTCCAGAGTCGCTATACGGGACTCGAAACGAACGTGTGACCCCACCAATGGATTGCTCCCCGAACGAGGAATCCATTGGTGGGGTCACACGTTCGGTTCGAGTCCCATTTAGCGCCTCTGGAGCTCAAAACGCGTCCAGAGTTTCGGCCGCCTCCACCGGTCTTCTGGCCCACTGTGCATCGCGCGGCTTCGACGGGCGCAGCGAGTTCCTTATCTGCTTAATTTGTCTCTTTAATTTGATTACGCCCGTCTGCGTCCGTGCGCTGGCCGCTCGGACGGGGCGAGCAGACACGACGCCAAATAATTTATTTGACGCGGCTTATTTCCGGCCGTCAAGCCGGAGGAGCCCGACTCATGATACATCACGGACCTCGCCTCGCCACGCCTCGCCTCCGCGCGGTGCAGGCATTGGACTCGACACGTGTTGGACGTGTTGGACGTGGACGCGGGAACATCCTCTGGAGGAAACTCTTTGTTGGCATCTCAAGCAGTTGTTACACTGTGAGAAAAAAGTACGGAAAAAGTACGGAACGTGTATGGTCAATAATTTGCCTGGAACGTCCGTACTTGCCAACTAAGGAACGTTCCGTACTTTTTTTCCGTACCCATTTACATGGGTTCATATGGAGCAAATACGGAACGTTCCGTACTTTTCTCCCTACCCGTTCTATATTTTTCTATACCATTTCCGTACAAAAGTACGGAATTTTTTACAGTGTCTGCACAGAAGAGCTCTGACGGGCCCAAGCAACCGGTCAGGGGATCCGCGAGACGGTTTTGTCGAAATGGCGGAGTTTGAGGACGCTTGAAGAACGCCTGGTACCGCTTGATTGCAGGTTCCCCGGTGTCGTGGATGCTGATGCCGCCTTCCGTGACGCCGCGGCGGACACAGGGCGGCTCCAACAACCCGGGCATCCGCCTCTACAAGTACGACAACACCACGGGCAGCGTGAGTACCCAAGCCGGAACCGACCCCAGCGATGCGTTGACGGACGCTGTCGAACAGTGGGCCAGAAGACCGGCGGAGGTGGCCAAGACACAAGACGCGTTTTGAGCTCCAGAGTCGCTAAATGGGACTCGAACCGACCGTGTGACCCCACCAATGGATTGCTGGGGAGGAATCCATTGGTGGGGTCACAAGCTCGGTTGAATCCTTTTTACCGACTCTGGAGTTCAAAACGCCTCTAGATTTTTGGCCGCCGGCGCCGCCGGTTTTCTAGCCCACTGGGCATGAGACCTGACCGAACGGGGTTTTCAGAAAAGTGAGGTTAAATCCGGATGCGCCGCTTGACAGTGGAGTGTTGTGTTGGGCAGGTGCTGGACTACTCGCAGTACTACCTGGACCTGGCCAGGGCCAACCGGGAGGGCCGCGCCGACTGGCAGCTGGGCTACAACCTGACGAGCTACTACGGCATGCGCGAGGTCAACGCGCGCGCCTTCGACGCCCTGGCGGAGTCCTTCACGGACCCGGAGCTCGGCCCGGCCAGCTTCGCACGGTGAGCAAACCGCAAAAACTGTTCGAAATCAAAGTCGGAGTCCGGTGTGGATTCGCGGTAAACAGGTGCAAGCAAAGCGTTGAGAGTGGAATTCCCTGTCCAGGTACTACCGGGCCAACTCGGCCATGCTGTACGACGGGCCCGAAAACTGCTACCCGCAGTGCCAGCGATACCACTACTGCGCCATCACGCGTTTGCTGTACAGCGACTACAGGACGTGTCTAGAGTCCCCGGCCTCGGCGCTGCCCGCGTCGGGGGCCGCTGGCGTGGCCTCGGTGCCCCTCAGCCTCCTCGTCGCCATCCTGGTGGCCGCCCTGAGGACGTCATGATGGACCTGCTCCCCACCCCTCGGAGGCCCGCAAGGGTCGGCGGCACAGCGAGTAGGGATTAAGAAAAGAAAACAAACCGTGTTGAGTGGACCAAACAAGTAAATAGAGCCGCGGGAAGAGAAGAGATTTGATATTTTGTAAAATGTAGGGAACAAATGGAACGGGACAACATCACGGCCAGAGAGTGGAGTGCGCTGTAAAGCGATGTAATATATATGAAACATTTGCCAAATAGGATATATTGTACATTATTATACGTTGTAAAGTTTCTTCGTCTGTGTTTGTTCGAGGCACCTCTCTATTTTAGCTAAAAAATGTGTTTGCCGCTTGTTTTTAAGGGCTGTGTGAGCACGCCACATGTAGGAAACCTTCTGAGACTTGGTCTCGTCATCACTAAAGAATCTTCTCGTTTCGTTCCTGGTCGTTGTTTTGTTGTTGTTTGAGAGGACGAAGTTCCCTCAACAAAAACACCAGATAGTTTCACTTGTTACTCATAAAGCACAACCCGATACCGCTTTAGCAAAATGTCCTTGATTGTTGTATAGTTCTTTCAGTCCCAGACGTCCTGCGAAATGAAAAAACAAAAGCGGCAAGTAAAAAAAAAATCTTAAAAACATGATTTTTCCCAGTGTCCGTTTCCGGAGACTTTGAAGTCTCCGAGTCTTGGTCGGTTGTACGGTTCTCCCCAATGTTTCTTTGTGTTGCTGGCCGGGAGTTATCAATCTAGCCTCGGCGTCCTCTTTGGGTCCTTTCGGACGGCGGCGCTCGTCCTGAGGCTCGGCCTGAGGCTAGGCCTGCCTGTAGCGAGGCTAGCCAGAGACAGATCCGACTTGCGGTGGGGCGGCGGGGCGCTGCCTCTCCATCCGTCATTCTCGGACCGGCTTGCTTCCTAATTGAGCATCCTAAGCACGAACCGTCAACCCTGCCCCTATTCCCCGACTCGACTGGCCGCTGTCGCCGGGAAGCAGCGCTACTGTAAAATGCATCACTCTGTCATCTGTACCTACTCTGGTGTGCGTGCGTGTGTGTCTGTGTGCGTCCAAGGACGCGTGAGTGTGACCTCAAGTCAAGAGTGGCGGTTTCGGATCTAATTGCCCCAGCCGCTTGGTGTCGACAGAAACGACGCCTACTTTTGGCTCTCAAGAAATTTAGAAAAATTATTTTGGAATACGCTGTGAGAAAAGGGGTGAATGTTATGTGACAAGTTAAATGTGTGTTTATGCTGCTGAGTTAAGAATATTAGACACGGCTCTGTTCGACTTGTGTCATATTATGTGAATTTTGTTGTACATACGTTGTTTTCTTTTTCGGATATTCTCAGACTGTAGTTTGAGGCTACATTTCTAGTCAAAGCTGAGGATTGATTTTATGGAATTTAGGCTAAGATAACATAACGTTTGCTTTCTGTTCCGTGGTGACGTAACTGCTTTAGAAAAAGTCCATTACGGTATATTGCCTGTTAATGGGGCGTTTTTCGTAACCTAGCCAAGTCACATCTATAAAATTCAGATCAGATTTTTTTTATAAAGTCCATGTGACTAAAGCTTAGCTGTGACTAGCTTACGGAAAATACTCTGCTTCCGACTTTACTTACTGCATTATGTGAAATGTGTTCTTGAATTTATTTCTGATCTACTCTTAACTCTTCGAGAAGTATATTTTACCTGTATTGTACATACAAATAAATGTCTATGATTATATGTGTGTGAGTGTGAGTGCCGTCTGAAAAAAAAAGACATTCTTAGGTAGCGCAAGGGGAGGGGTTGGGGCGGGTAACTCTATTCGGAATGCTAGACGATGTTTTCTTCTGACTGAATGGCGTTTTTTCCTTCCGTTCCTATCTTTTTGTTTCTCTCGCGTGGCAAACGCGCGAGTGCTGTGTAGAGACGGAGCGAGTGCGTGAGCAGGGGGAAATGCCACTTTGTAATGAAATTTGTTTTATGTATACTGCATAAATAAATATTACCGTCAGTTTGCTAACTCAGCCGTGTAGTAATTGACCCGGGCCCAAATCCCGTGTACATGCAGTGTGGGCTGTCGCAGGCCGGTGGCGGTGGCGGGGCGTGGCGTGGCGGGGCGTGGCGGGGCGTGGCGGGGCGTGGCGGGGCGTGGTGGCGCCATGGAGGGTGCACCCCCCAGAGGGTCAGCCCGCGGCCCGGCCGGGTCGGCTTGTTGCCGAGTTACGCGACGCCCAGCGTGCCTGCCCCAGCCTGCCCCGGCCTGCCCCGCGCGACGTGTCAAATTACATAATTGGGTTTGCTAGTGGCTGCCCGGGCAGGCCGGCCAGGCCCTGTTTGGGGAACAAGAAGCACGGGCAAAAACGATGACTAATCGGCCCAAATTCGCCCGATCGCTCCGAACTTGTTTCACCCTTATCACGCCACCAATCAGACTGCGGCGTTTTCGCGCGCAGTGTCGCGCCGCCGCCGTCGGGAGTCGAACCCGCGTCGCCCGGCGCCGTGGCCTCGGGGCCGCCTGATGGACTGGGTGGAGACGTATGTAATTACTTGGCTCAAAGACCACTTCGGGCCAGACTCGTCCATTATTCAGGACTCGTCATCCCCTCTCACTCGCACACAGTAAATTACTACCCCGTTTTTTCGTGCACCAAGTCGCAGGCATGCGCGTGAAGTACACGAATTTAGTGCAGGAAGTGCCGTATGACGATGCACGTTTTTGTACGAACTGGTGCATTTTTAAACGTACTCTCAGTTAAGCGCAAAGCTTCGGACAAAAAAAAACACAGTAATTTCGAGTCCACTCTCTGCAGAGTCACGCTGCAACCCGCTGCGCCCGGCAGGGTCCCCAAAGGGTCCTAAGATCGGCAAACGTGAGGCCAAACTATTTTTTTTTTTTCGCGGGTCCCTTTTCCCCCGGGGCCCACCCCGCGGTCCCTGCATATTCCCTGTTCGGGTATTTGCCGCACGTCCCGCCCCGCCCCCCCCCCGCCCCGGCACCCCCTGGGGCCCGCCCAGACCCGGGCGAGGTCCCTTTTTAGGGGGGCTTTTCACCTTTTCCCCAGTTTCTCATCCTCGGTCCTCGGAAACCGAACGGGACCCCCAATCAACAGCCTCGAAGGGAATCCAATTTGGGGCCACACAGTCGGCGAGCCTGAGGCGCCTGGAGCCCAAACCTCGCGAGAGTTGTTGCGCAGGCTTTTTCCCCCACGCTTCCGGCCCCCCTCTGCCCGGGGATCTCCCTGTTTCATAGGGCTAGGGCACCCCAAAATTTTCAGGCCACGTCCTTCCAAAGGACAGCGCCGGGCAAAACGCGCGGGTTAAGTCAATCGCCTGGAGGGTTGAATGTCAAGTTTGTGTGTGACGACTGACCCCGGGGGCCTCCGTGGCTGCCGGGAAAGCCTTTCGGAAGGCCAGCCAGCCTCGCAGACGGACGGATGGTCACGTGACGCTGAGGCTTCGGGGTGTACACTGCACGCTTCCGCGCACCCAGCGTCTCAGCTCACTTGTTGGGCATCTCCACTGTGAAAACAAATTTGGCTAGACACCCACAAATATTTTTTGGCAGGCATCACGACTTTTGCCAAAGGACACACGACACAGCAAAGCGCGCGTGTTTATAGGGTCGTGTTGTGGTGTGTGTGTGTGTGTGTGTGTGTGTGTGTGTGTGTGTGTGTGTGTGTGACTGACCCAGGGAGTGATTGCCTCCGATAGTGCTGCCGAGGAAATTGCCTAAGAAATTGCGAAGAAGGCACACGCCCTTCCGCCTCTCCCACCTGGGGCCTCTCCCCCCCCCCCCCTGCCGGCCACCTTGGAACCGCAGGCGTGGCAGGAGCACGGCTAGGCAGGCCGCAAGATTGACCGAGTCCAAGTCCAGGCCGACCGGGCAGCGACTGATTCCGAGGGGCCGTTTTCGTCGCTCTGTCCCTCTCGCGCCCATGTGGAGCGTCCCCTATGGGTGCGAGAGAGACAGAGCGACGGAAACGACTCTCGGAATCAGTCTGCTGGCCGACCCAGGCCGACCGGGCGGGCTCGCCCTGCAGGGACCCCAGCTGCTCGCGTTAAAACTTGGCGGCAACTCGGCGACCAACTCGACGGGCGGGGCGGGGCGGGGCGGGGCGGGGCCCGGACGATACAGGTGGGGCTCGGAGGTGTCGCTCCAACTTGGCGCCCCGCACACACGACGCCCTCCTCACCGCCTTCTTCACGGAACAGCGACGTCGGCTGGACGCCCAGCGGACGGCCATAACCTCCAAATGGCTCCGAATTCAGCGCACTGCGGGGACACTGGAAAGCGACTCACTAAGACACACAAAAGTCTCCTTCCCGTGAACCGTGACCGAGGCAAGCTTTAACTATACAATGACATAAAATAAAGAATACGAGATGACTGACTGGCGGGTCTTACTCGCTTACTTTTGCCATCTCTAGCGCAGCGCGCTGCAAGGCAGCCGCCTGCATTTTGCATCGAGTCTGACTCCGCTGGCGCGCGGCGGTCGGTCTTCCCCGAGGACCGCCTCAACTCCAGGCTGATTCCGAGAGCCATTTTCCTCGCTCTGTCTATCTCGCACCTATACGCACTGTGGGCCAGAAGACAGGTGGAGGCGGCCAAAACTCCAGACGCGTTTGGAGCTCCAGAGTCGCTAAACGGGACTCGAACCGAACGTGTGACCCCACCAATGGATTCCTCGTTCGGAGAGCAATCCATTGGTGGGGTCACACGTTCGGTTCGAGTCCCGTTTAGCGACTCTGGAGCTCAAAACGCGTCTGGAGTTTCGGTCGCCATTAAAACCAGCCGCTGCTCGGCGTGTGCCGGACGCTGCCGACGCGCCGACGGCGCGGCCGCGCCAAAACTTGCCGCCCCAAATTTGGAACTCTGCGCCGCTCGTCACTCAAACTAATGGCGGATGCGCGGTTTCTTCCTAGATGCAGCGCGTCTAGGCGCGTCTAGCCGCAGCCACGTCTGTCGGCATGATGGATGGCGTGACTGGCTCGTTTTCGATTCACGCCGAGGCGCCGCGTCGCGCTTCACGCATCCACGGCCGGCTGTCATATAGCTTCCGATAGACCCGATGCGGAAGCGGCGTCCCGGTGTGTGTGTGTGTGTGTGTGTGTGTGTGTGTGTGTGTGTGTGTGTGAGAGAGAGAGAGAGAGGAGAGATGACTGAGAGATGAGAGAGAGAGAGAGAGAGAGAGAGAGAGAGAGAGAGTGATGAACGCGCGGGTGTGACTGTGTTAGTCAGAGTTACAAGGGAAAGAAAGGATTCAAGCGTGTGTGTAGGTGTGTGTTTGTCTTTGTCTGTGTGTGTATGTGTGTGTGTGTGTGTGTGTCTGTGTTCGTGATTTCGTCTCTGAGTGTGAGTGTGTGTGTGTGTGTGTGTGTGCGTGTGTGCGCGCGCGCTAAAAGGCCGTGACTTTGCCATTTTGACGGATCGCACGGGCCACCGAGTCGCAACAGCAGAGAGTGCGAAGTGCATGCCGGCCTCCAGACCTGACGTGCGTGACGGGCAGGGCCACTGCAAGTCCCCCCGCGCCGCCGCAGGCTTCACTCATCGTGCACGTCGCGGCGCGAGCGGCTCCGAGATTCGCAGTCGGTGCTTGGGCAAAAAAAAAGAGAAAGAGGGGGGGGAAGAGGAAAGAAAACGGGAGAGAAATTGAGTTGACTTAACCAGGGACACCTCGGGGCGTCGGGAGGCCCCTGCGGAAGCGTGCAGGCCGCCTGGTCGCCGGGGGCCCCGCCGGGGGCCCCGCCGGGGGCGGCAGGGCGGCGGAGCAGGGCCCTCCCGGCCGGGTCCCAGCGGCCGCTGCAGAGTCCGGAGGCGCTGTCCCCCGGAACTTGGCCGGAAACCACGCTCGGGCACTTTCCCTCCCCCCTCCCCTCCCCTGGACGTCGCAGCGTCGATCCGGGAGGCCCACTCGCCGATGGACACCACCCTTCGGGCCTTCGGGCCTTCGGGCCTTCGGGCCTTCGGGCCTTCGGGCCTTGAGGCCGCCCGCCGAGCCGGCATCGGGCCACCTAACGAACAGTGCTTCAGGACTAACTAGAGCAGCAGCGCGCCTTTGACAAAAAAAGAAACACACTCCAAGATGTAGCGATGGAAATCATTGCTGGGTGTTGCGCTTGAATTCAGCGCGCGCTTGCTGCGGTAAGAGTGTGTGTGTGTGTGTGTGTGTGTGTGTGTGGTGTGGCGCGCACGCGGCGTGTCGGGGGAAGCCGCCCAAAAAATGACAAAAAATGAGGTGGCGTTATGAGGCGGCGGGTCACGAGACACGGTGGCCCCGAATGTCTCCCTGATGAGCAATTCCGAAATTCGCCGCACCCAGGACCCAGGCCGGGGCCGGGCCAAGCCTGGCCAAGCGAGAGAGAGAGAGAGAGAGAGAGAGAGGAGAGAGAGAGAGAGAGGAGAGAGAGTCGCCGTGCGCTTGCCTTCCGCTGTGACGCCCGAGTATGTATCTCACTTAGGCACTGCCACACTGCTAGGCGGCCAGAGGTGTTGCGCGCTGGCCGGCCCGGCCCGTCTCCGGGGAGGAGGAGAAGGTAGTGCAGAAGACGGACAGGCGCACAGTGGGCCGGAGGACCGGCACCGGCGGCCAAAACTCTAGACGCGTTTTGAGCTCCAGAGTCGCTAAATGGGACTCGAACCGAACGTGTGACCCCACCGATGGACTCCTCGTTCGGAGAGCGATCCATTGGTGGGGTCACATGTTTGGTTTGAGTACTTCTTAGCGACTCTAGAGCTCAAAAACCGTCCAGGATTTTGACCGCCTTCACCGGTCTTCTAGGCCACAGACAGGCAGGCAGATAGACAGACAGACAGACAGACAGACAGACAGACAGACAGACAGACAGACGGGCCGTCCTGGACCGGCGCCGCTGGAGCCCGAGGGCGATACTGAAGAAGCCAGTCAGAGGGATCTATCGGGATTAAAAACTTGTCTCACTCTGCGCTCGGCGGCGCTCGGCGGGGCTCGGCGGCACTCGGCGGCGCGTCGGCACAGATGGTACTTTCCCGAGGCAACTGGTGCGGACCGGATTAAGCGGGGCAGTCGAAGCAGCCGAGGGATTGCAGGCAAACTTGGGTGAAGGTGTCAAGGTGTTACGGCGGAAACGACTCCGTGGGAAACCGCCAAACTTCCTCTCCTTTTCTCGGGGGAAAACGAGACAAATACAACAAGGCCAAGTTCGGTAATAAATGCGCTGACGCGAACGCGAGCTTGAACCGTTTAAACGTTAATTTCCCAAGAGCGAAGGAAGTCATGCAAGTGTACGCTGGCGCACTCTGACTACTCTTACGAGGGAAACTGCCTGTTTTTGTGCCTTGGCACACGTTCTGTTCGAGTCCCATTTAGCGACTCCGGAGCTCAAAACGCGTCTAGAGTTTTGACCGTCTCCACCGGTCTTCTGCGGCCCACTGTGAACGCTGACCCCGGCGGTGGCACGTAATTCTTGGACGTGCCTCGAAAGGCCGAAGGGAAGGAAGGAGTAGGAAAATGGAGTGGTGGAAGAGGGGGGGGGAGGCGAGGAGTGTGTGTGTAAAAACAGAAACAAAAGCAAGCCCACTCAATCAATCAGTCTATCAGATTGCCCCCGCCACGCCGCCCCCTCTTTGACGGTTCCCTGAGGTGCTGGTCGTCTGTCCCGGGGAAAAGAGGAGGGGGGGGGCAGGTGCGCAGCGCATACACAACGACAGACTCGTTCATTTGCAGCCAAAAAATTGCACCGAAACAGGAAAAAAAACGGAGGGTCGTCCGCAGCTTTATAAATTTTCGTTATTGCAGTGCAGTCCAGTGTTGCGGTGGTTCTGTTCAAGGCAGCACGTCTCTGGTTTGTGCACCCCGAATCAATCAAGGGCGTGTTTCTCGTTCCAGATAATCACCCGCAGCCATCCAGTAAATACAGGCGGCAAAAATAACTGTCTCGCTCGCCATGTGTGTGTGACTGTGTGTGACTGTGTGTGTCCGTCCGTGTGTGTGCTCAGAGGAGCTGGCACGGACCAAAACAAGAGTCCTCGGCGAACGGCGGCGCAAAAACGAAAAGATGCTGCTGGGAAAATATTGACCGTCTCTATGTGTGAAGCAATAAGCTTGGCAGCCGCCCCGTCGCGTTGGTGCGTGCCCCACGGCACACACACACCTTCTCCGATCGCTTGTCACCGTAGTTCGCGCAGCTGATGACCCGGTCTCAGGTGTGTTTCTTCTCTTCACCCCAGCTGCCCCGGTTCCTCAAGTCCTCGAGGGCGTACGCGGCGCGTGTAGAGGTTAAAGGGGGAGGGCGAACACGGGGCCAGACACACACAGACTGAGATGCACAGACTGACACTCACACACGCGCACACACACACACACACAGACACACACACGCGCGCGCGCGCGCAGTCATCCCATCCAATCAGCGCGAAGGCCGCCAACTTTGCCATCGGCGCAGCCTGCAGTTCAAGTTGACAGGCGTGGCGACCCTCCCGCTATGATTTCCCTCATTGATCGGCGAGGCCGACGTCGAGGCCGCCGCGAGAGAGAGAGAGAGAGAGAGAGAGAGAGAGAGAGAGAGAGAGAGAGAGAGAGAGAGAGAGAGAGAGAGCAGCAGCAGACCGATGCCGAGAGTTCATCGCTCTGTCACCCTCGCACTCACGGGGCGGTCCGCACAGGTGCGAGAGAGACAGAGCGACTCTCGGAGAATCAGTCGGCGGAGCAGAGCATAGAGTCCGCCGGACGTCAAACAAAGTTCCCGCGCGTGTGGTGCCCATTTCCGGATGTCTCGGCCGACGACGAGTCATGGGGAGGGAGGGGAGGGGGTGTGTTTGCCGGCCTGACCCTCGGGAAGCGCAAGCGCGCAAGGCCAAGGGGGCAACTTTGTCCGCGCGCGACATCCCCGCCGCTCGGTTGCACTTTGCGAGGAGGAGGGGGAGGGGGGAGGGGGAGGGACGGCCGCAAGTTCCCGGAAGCTGTCGTCATATATTTGCGAATACGCAGTGACCAGCACACCGTTGCTGCCCTCTCTAAATTCCGGCGCCTTTCTCTCTCTCTCTCTCTCTCTCTCTCTCTCTCTCTCTCTCTCTCTCTCTCTCTCTCACCCACGGTCACACACGCTCGCGCGCCGAACCACATATTTCACTTACAAAAGGGGCGCACAACACACGTCCAAGCGGTTCACGCACGCACTAATCTGAATTGCGTGCAACAATGGCTTTGGCCCTTTCGCCAGCGCCGCCGCCGCGCCGCCAGGCCGCGCTTTGGCTGGTCTGGCGCGGTCTGGTGCGGCGCGAGGAGAGAGAGAGCGGTCTCTATGCTGTGGCGTAGGGGTGAAATAGTTCATTTGAAAAGACTGCGCTCTCGCGCACACGCACACCAACACACACACACACACACACACACACGCGCGCGCGCGCGCGCGCACGCACACACACACATACACACACACCCGAGGGCGCAAGGACACGACGCACGAACACGCGCGCTCACGCGGCATTAGACCGCAGGAACTGCTTCTGATATCGCTCAGCCAAAAGGGCACTGTCATTGGGTCGAGTGTCGTGAACATTCTTGGGGCAAGCGGTCGGCATTCCTACACATGCTCAGGCAGTGTGTGAGCCGGTGGAGCGGGGGAGGGGGCAGGGGACTGCAATCCTCGGTCGGTGCGGAAATGAAGTGGATGACTTGACACCACCACCCAGCAGGGCTACCACCTAGCAGGGTCAGCACCTAGCAGGGCCAGCTCATAGCACGGCCAGCACCTAGCAGGGCCAGCGCTACCTCTAGAAATACCTCCAGAAATACCTCTGAACATATTTCTAGAAATACCTCCTACACTACCACCACACTACTACTTTCTACACAACTACCTTCAGCGCGACCTCCAGCACTACTACGTACCTCCAGCACTACTACCTCCAGCACTACTACCTCCAGCACTACCTCGAGCACTACATCCAGCCGTACCTCCAGCAAGGTCCTCCAGGCCCGCCGTCCCCCGCTGCTACCGGAAGGCCCTGGAAAGGAGCAAGGCGCGTCGTCACACACGAGTGTGCAACAACTTTGACATGGAAATGAAATCGGTTTCCATCGAGGAAATAGCGTACGTTCAGAATTTACATCTCAATCGGACTGCCATCGGCCATCGGCCCAGACATGCCACGTAGTACACCGTCCGAGGTACACCGAGGGAAATAGAGGGCTTCCGTGAAATACTGCACCCACTTGGTCTTTTTCCGAGTCGGTTTTTCTGTTTTCGGCCCCCGCGGTGGACCTTTTCACCGGCAATAAATGCATTTTCTGCTACGCGCTGCTACGTCAAGGAAGGTACGGAATGAAAAACAGAGCGTAGTATTGGGAAGGGGCGGGCTAACGAGGGGAAGGGGACAGCGGACGATGAAAGGGCGAAAGGGTTCCGAAAACGGCCGAGCGATTTATCCAGTCCATTAATCTGGATACTTTCCATTCGATGGGGGTGCTTATAACACAACACAGTGAACCTAACAATAACAAAGCAATGCGTTCGAGACGTCAGGCCGCGTTACCACCGCCATCCCTCGCGCTGGAGAGGCGGCCTGGAGAGACTGGAGGGACTTGGAGAGCCCTCCAGAGGCGTGACTAGACCGTCGAGAGATCCCCGATTTCTTGTCGACTTTGGCGTACACCCTTCGCCTCCCACAGAGCCCCTCGAACGCGTCCACCCAGCAAAGGCATCGCGCGCCACTGGCGCTCCGAGCGGCGCCTCTCCAAACTACGGCCGAGTCATCAAAAGAAACCAATCCAAACTCTAATCGAAGAACACCTTGCAGAACTACACTTGAACAGGGCGCGGAAAGATCTTGGGAAAGATGGGCAAACAAGAAGCATCGCCGCGTGTTTTAAAGTAATGCGTCTTGGCGGCAGCCGCTCGATATGAGAAATTAAGGCTGGCCTCCATCCCGCGGCTGCGCGGCTGCAAGAGCAGAAGCAGAAGCTCTTTCTCTCCCAGCTCCTAACTTAGTTGGCAACAGATGAAGAAATAAATCTCTACTTTACAACAGACACACTGATTCCCCGCTCTGGATGTTCCTCTCCACACCCCGTGCCGCCCTGCTGCTGGCAAGAGTTTAATTAATTATTTAGTGACCTCTTTAGCCCGATTCCGTTCTCAACAGCAAAGGGAAAGGGAAGGCGTGTTCAGTACAACTGTTACTCTTTTGTAGCGCTTTCGGTTGCAAACAACGCGATATTTTCGAGGCGCATGGTCTAGGCGCAATCTTCTCGCGAAAGTCTCAAGCTAAGGCTGGGTAACGTAACGTTCCTCTGTGTCTGAGACATCAAATTACCATTTTCGTGTCAATTCTAGACGACTGCCTCTTTACATATTTTGGAACAGGTACTTTTGATTCCCAGTCCAGCATTTGCCTGAATCCGCGGTGCTCGATCCAAAACAAAACGATCCGCCGTTTCGCGCGTACTGCAGCGCAATGTTTCTTCCCACACCAATCGCGGCCAACAGTTTTAATTCCGTTTCGCCTGTCTACTTTTTTGCACTTGTTGCGCAGCACACATCGAAGGCGATGCAACGCGTTTGCAATTTCTGGCCGTTTTATGGACGCAGTATTTTGCACGGACGGCCGAACGAATTACTGGACGAGAGATTCAGAGGCGTCGTTTGGCTGTCTCTCTCGCACCCCTCCGGCACGCCCCATGAGTGCGACAGAGACAGAGCGACGGCCGTTGCGGCAAAGTGGTCCGCGCGGTGCAGGCGCCTCGGGGCAGGCAGTGTGCCGGTGACAGGGCTGCATCCGGGGAAGCGTGCCACACAGTGGGCCAGAAGACCGGTGGAGGCGGTCAAAATCCTAGACGCGTTTTGAGCTCCAGAGTCGCCAAATAGAGCTCGAACCGAACGTATGACCCCACCAATGGATTGCTCTCCGAACGAGGAATCCATTGGTGGGGTCACACGTTCAAATTGAATGTTACTGAGCGGCTCCATGCTTAAAACGAGCCCGGTAGTTTGTCCGCCTCCACCGCTCTTCTGGCCCACTGTGCGCTCGGTGCGAACGAAAGAACGCGCAAGAGAGACGCGCTCACAATCGAAACGCCTCGAGTCGGTAGTCTCCCAGGAATAACCGGAGCGTCTGCTCTGCCTCCTCCAACTTTGTTGGCGTTCATGCTTTGCGGCGCCTTGCAAACTGGGTCGCTACGTGTAAAGCGGCGGGGTCAATCACTCTAAAAAAAATGCTTCTTAAATTTCATAATCTGGATTTGAAGTTAATTGTAGAACAATGGATCTTAAATTTCATATCCAAAACGTTCTTAAATTTCATAACTTGCTGTTCTAAACTTTCAGAAGTGGTTTATGAAATGTAAGAACTAGTTTATTAATTTTCAGAATCTACGTGTTTTGAAAATTCACATTTGGTTCTACAACCTCTACAACCAATATTTGAAACATGATAATAGTTTCATTACTGCCCACAAAATGTGTTTAAAAAAAAACTTTATCCCTTTCCTAACGAATATGTTACAAATGATGAAATCTCAGAAATCTATGATTACTCCCGAGAGAACGTGGCGCCAGCGTCATTCCCATTGTGAAGGCACTAAAGGAATTTGTGAAGGAATTAAAGGACTTACTGTCTCTGAAAGAGGCCTTCTTCCTCCTGAGAGACATATCAGTCCACTCCCGGACTCTGTAACACAAGGCGGATCTTGCGTGCACCCAACCTAATGGGCCCACCGCAGTCGCCAGCGAGTGGCAACTTTGGGCAAGCGTTTTTCTCGACTTAAGTGTAATATTTTTTTAAAACTGAAAGCCAACGGCTAGGGCTGACACTTACTTAGGCAATGATGATATATTTATCAAAAATTATTTACTTTCGTAACATTAATCGGAAATACTTATTTGGGGAACGGGCACGGCGCTCCAAGCGCCACCTAGCGGCAGGTTTTTGCAACCTGAGTCAGGCGGCTGACAGTGGACCATACCCTGGTCCAATTTTTTTCAGTGTAGGACTCCTACCTTAGCGGTTCGGAAAATGTTAACACATGCCGATAAAAATGAAAACTTCACCTATTTATTAATTTACCATGAATAAAGGACTAGGGAGCAGGACTAAACGGTTAAAAATTTCAGAACCTTGCTCTTAAATCGGCAAGCGTTATAAACTTTCAAAGCGAAAATCTAGATTTTAAGAACCGGAGTTATAAGTTACTCTGTTCAAAAAATTTATAACCAGTTAATCTTAAAATCCATAACCCAAATCTTAGGTTTCATTACACGATTTTAAAATTTCATACGAAGGTTATAAAAATTGAGGTTTAGAACGTAATTATGAAATTTTAAACTCCTTTCAATATGAAATTTCATAATTTTTTTTAGAGTGATAGTCACAATAGGGTGCTGCAGACCACCGATGAGACTGCCGCACCGCGTACCGCCGCCGCCACCAGTCCCACCCCCGCCACCACCGCCCCCGCAGCCACCCGCCGGGCGGTCACCATGCCCCCGCAGCTGTTCAAACGGATCAGGGGGCGAGTACCCTACTTACAAGACATCCCTTTCCCTCCCCTTTTGTGTCTCTCTCTCTCTCTCTCTCTCTCTCTCTCTCCCTCTCTCTCTCTCTCCTTCCGGAACCGACGTTCGACGCGTCCAGCAACCCTTTCTCTTCTTGTTGCCGACCTTTTCTTCTTGCTTTTGCTTCACTCTCACAAAAGACCGATAGTTTTCAGCGATCTTGGCGAAGAAATTGAAACTTTTCCAACTCAAGGAAAGGAGAATGATATGAAAGTGTGTTTGTGTGTACGTATGTACGTAAGGGGGCCCCGGGGGGGGGGGGGCACTTCTACCGCCTTTGTCAAGGACTAGCAATCAAAGCTATCAAAGCTATAGCTTCGCGCGTCGGCATCCATCAACAGCCCTAGCCTGAGTACCCCCGGTATACCGCTTTGTGAGGCTAGCACGCTGCTTGGTTCCAATCGAAAACCAGCCTCGGACATATTTGGTACCTGGCTGACATTTCGAATCCTTTCCCCTCCTTCCTGTGCCATTCCCCTTGTGTTTCTGGCGCAATTCACCTTTCAAGTGCAGTGCGGTGGGAAACTAAATCATCGTTTTTTTTTTTCGCGCCTAAAGAGGTGCAACGCTCTGCACAGTGTGCACCCTCGCTCGGCACTTATCATAAATTACTCAAAATCCTTTATTTTTACTGGAACATGCGGCGCCGTCTTCCGGGAGCGGGGCCGGTATTGCTTCGTAGGGCCACCTATATTACTTTACACGGGGGAGGGAGCACGGTATGTGTTATTATGGCGGGGGCAAACGTGTGTGTGTGTGTGTGTGTGTGTGTGTGCATGAGCCTCCATGCTTCCATGCCTCTGTGTGTGTGTGTGCCGTCGCGCCATCTGAAGTCCATAATGTATTCTTGGAATCCGATTGCAGAGTCGTGTTCCCAAACAGATACTACAGCCCGTACATCCCGTGTGTCCGAAACGACTCGGTGACTCTCCCTGTCTCGCTTCCTCTTTTCGCTTTTTTTATCCACCTCTCTCTCTCTCTCTCTCTCTCTCTCTCTCTCTCCTCTCTCGCGCACACACACACACACACACACACACACACACACACACACCGCGTGCGCAGGTAGACTGGAACGCAGTCTCGGCCAACCCTCCCCTTGTACGCGAGGGGGATGTTTGTGGGGTGATGTGCGTAAGGCCCTGCGATGCGCACAGTCCAACCCAAAATGTTTTTTCTCTTTTAATTTAAATGCAAAATGCCACTTGTCGGGCCCGTTCGTCTGGTTGCGACAAGTTAGCGAGGGGGTTGGGTGCCACGGCGTGCAAGGCATTGATTCCTAATTTATTGTTATGACTCCATCCCAAGTGTGTTTACGCGGCGGGTGTAGCGTTCGTGGAATGAGGGAAACAAAACCGGCACGAAAACAAAGAAAGATAAAACGCGTTGGAATCCGATGGGGTGTAGCGCCCCTTGCGTCATCGAGGTGGGGAAGTAGCCCCCCCCCCTCTCCTCTCTCTCTCTCTCTCTTTCTTTCTCCCCTCCGAGGCGAACAACCCCGAGTCAGACTAGTCCAGTGTGGGACACAGTGAGTCTACCGCGTCGCTTCCTGGCCAAGCCGTGACAAATTACGGGTTCCTGGGACCAGCCCATATAACATCGGGTCACTGCCTGACTGGCTGGCTGCCCGGGCTGTCCCGCCGTCTGCCTGTCCGTCTGCCTGTCCGTCTGCCTGTCCGTCTGCCTGTCCGTCTGCCTGTCCGTCTGCCTGTCCGTCTGCCTGTCCGTCTGCCTGTCCGTCTGCCTGTCCGTCTGCCTCTACGTCTGCCTGTCTGTCTGCCTGTCCGTTCGTCCGCTTGTCCGTCCGCCCAGCCGGCCGTCAGACACACCGGGAAACCAAATATTATCCCTGCGGGCTCAATGGAGCACCGCGCAGGGCTCCACGGTGGAGCGAATCCACCTCGTCGCTCTGTCTCTCTCGCACCTCCACGGGGCGCCGAGAGTGAGAGAGTGAGAGAGAGAGAGAGAGAGAGAGAGAGAGAGAGAGAGAGAGCGACGGTGCGATCGCTCTGCTGCATTGAAACGCCGGGCGACGCGAGGGCCACCTCAAGCCTCGGTGCGCGTGGTCTCATTTCAATCAGGGGCCAGGGAGGGGCAACACGGGTTGGGCGGGGCGGGGCGAGGCGACCAATGTGTTCCCCGGCACGCACTATCGGCCTCCAGATCCAATTGCGTTATTTCCTCATCGTTTGGCGTCCAGCCTCAGCCGGCCTCGGCACTCCGTCTCTGTCAGCACCAGCCAACACGGTGGGCCAGAAGACCGGTGGAGGCGGTCAAAACTCTAGACGCGTTTTGAGCCCCAGAGTCGCTAGCCAGGACTCGAACCGAACGTGTGACCCCACCAATAGACCAATAGATTGCTCGTTTGGAGACCAATCCACATCCACTGGTGGGGTCACACGTTCAGTTAGAATCCCATTTAGCGACTCTGGAGCTCAAAACGCGTCTAGTTTTGGCCGCCTCCGCCGGTCTCTGGCCCACTGTGCGGGGACCGTCGGGGAGCCCCTTGCCACCGTGCAGGTACTCGGGGTCCAAACGCGCCACCCAACAAACACGAAGAAACACGACCGGAAAACAAACCCACTAGGGTAAATCCACTCTGAAAACTCCCAGAGTTATCCCACTCTGACATTTCACAGTTTACTAACTCTGGACCAGCAACTCTGAGAAAGTTAGTCTAAAAATTCGCGCACCTCAGAGTTAGAGTTCCAGAGTGCCATTCGGAGTTTCAGAGTGACATTATCAGAGTTTTAGACAGGAATAATGAGAGTTCCAGAGGTTCAGAGTCAACTTAAAAGTGTCTTTATCTCCAATCCAACATGTTATTTCAAGATCATGACAATGTGATAGGGGTCGTGGAACCGAGTTCGATCCGAATCCGCGATCCATTTTGTGCTACCACCAACGGTTCACGAGATAGCAGAAAAAAGGATTCCAATTTTAATGAAATTAAAATGGCCCTACTAAATTTGTGTGTAGATGCTGCATATAAAATTTCAATCGAAAATTCCTGTAACTTTTCGATTTAGAGCCTTGTCAATTTGAACACCACTCTGAAACTCAAACTCAGACTCTAAACCTTCAAGCGCGACTCTGCAACTCTGAACAGCTTTTCAGACTCTGGATGGAACTCTGAAACTCAG
>NW_023144633.1:6650877-6683377 GCF_012932325.1 Thrips palmi
AGCAAGGACGTTAACGAAATTGGCAAAATCATTGCATTTTGCGTTTAAAAAAACTCCCTGAAAGAGGGCGATAACTTTTTTTTTCGGGGTAGGGCCGGCTTGGGGCTCGGTGGCAGCCACATGAGCCGGGAGTTAAGGTACAGGGCGACACGTAGCCCGACTCCGGCGGCGCTGCTGGCCCTTCCCTCCGTCTCTCTCGCACTCGCGGGGCGTGCCGTGAGGGTGCGAGAGAGACAGAGAGACAGCCTTCGGAATGAGGCGGCCGGGCTGGACCGGCCGGGCGGTTGAAGGAAAGTCTGGGCCGCGCTGTGCCGCGCTGTCCCCACCCCCTGGGAAGACACATCGCGCTAAGTCAGCTCTGAAACAGACAAATGCGAGGATGAGCCGACAAGGACGGATCGCGACACCCTGCGGGTTGCCTACCGCGCAGCAACAGGCGGGGCGGGGCGGGGCGGGGCGGGGTGGAGCCCGGAGGGAGCGGCAGGGCAGGTACAGGGCGTCCGTCCACCCCGACAGTGCCGCGTCGCTCTGTCTCTCTCGCACCCCTATGCCAACGCCCCACGGGTGCGAGAGAGGCGGGGCCTGTGCGGAATCGAGTCATTTCCATACAGTACCGAAAAGTAACGGCGCGTCGATTACTCCCGTGAGGTGTTGGCGCCGTGAGGCCAGGGGCGTTCCAAGGGCGTTCCAGGGGCGTTCCAAGGGCGTTCCAAGGGCGTTCCAGGGGCGTTCCAGGGGCGTTCCGCAGGCAAAGAGCCCCAGCGAGGGCGCGCAGCTGCGACCCCGCTGTCCCTATGTCATCCCCGAAACCGATTCGCTCCGAAAAACTAATTGTTTCCCTCGGCGGGACGGAGCCCATCAAAACTTTGTTGCTGCAAAGTGGACAGGTGCCCGGGCGCGTCCCTCTGTCTGTGTGTGTGCGTGCGTGCGTGTGTGTGTGTTGTGTGTGTGTGTTCGTGTCGTATGCGTCGTAGTGAGAGAGTGTGGTTGTTTTCCCTTCACTTTTTTATGTCCCCATAAACAATAGGGTAGCCTCGTGTTATTTTCGAATGAATCGTGCCCCCATCGGGCCACCGCACCCCGCCCCGCCCCCCCCGGCCCCCCCCCGCCCCGCCCCGCCCCCGGGTTTCGCCCGCCACCTGCTGCCCCGCCGCCGGCCACGCGCGCCACGCCAGCACGCCCCCAGGAATGCAGGGGCGGGGCGGGGCGGGGCGGGGCGGGGCAGGGGGACTGACGGGGTGTGCACCCGCCTGAGTCCGAAGGGTCGTTTCGTCGCTCTGTCTCTCTCGCACTCATGGGGTGTCCCGTAGAGGTGCGAGAGAGACGGCCCGACGAAACGACTCTCAGTGTGCTGGCCGTTCATCACGAACTCTCTGCGACGGACTACAGTGTGGTTCCTCCCCCTCGTGAGGACCCTGGCCCTGGACCCCGGCCTGCCCCGGCCTGCCCCGGCCCTACATCGTGATACAAGTCTCGTCCCTCATACCGCACGCGCAGCACCACGCGTAGCAGCGACCCGTCGTCCCCGCCCGCCCGGCCAAGGCTCATTTCCGAACCGTGCTTTCGTCGCCCTGTCTCTCTCGGACTCGCGGGGCGCTCCGTAGGGGTGCGAGAGAGACAGAGCGACGCGCCGCCTGCCGGGACCGTCGGCCGGCCGGCACGCGTGCAGCCAATCGCCCTTTTTGCGGGCCGTTCTTGCTGCGAGGTTCAGAACCACCGACCGCGCGATTTCGCATACCTAGGTCGACGCACTCAGGGCCAGAAGGCCGGCGGAGACGGTCAAACGCCCATAAGCGTTGTGAGTTCCAGAGTCGCTAGCCAGGACTCGAACCGGACGTGTGACCCCACCAATGATTGCTCTTCGAACGAGGAATCCATTGGTGGGGTCAAACGTTTGATTCGAGTCCCATCAAGCGACGCTGGAGCTCAAAACGCGTCTGGAGTTTTGTCCGCCTCCACCGGTCTTCTGGCCCACTATACGGCCTGCTACTCGGGCCACCCGCACTGTGGCAAAAAGCTACGGAAAATTCTGTAAACAGCTTGTGGTAATTCTCCGTAGGCCCCTTATCAATATTCTCCGTAGGCTCTTACAGTATTTTCTGTAGGACCGCACAGTATTCTCCGTAGGACCGCACAGTGATCTCCGTAGGACTCGAGGGGGTATGCGCTCTCTGAACCTGTGTACCGACTATTACGCTATTACGCTCTATTACGCCACAAATTAATCGGCATTTAGCTAAAACCGGCCTAAAACACACCAAAATTGATAAAATTTTGACATTTTCGGCTATTACGCGACTATTACGCGTATTATTACGCGTGCTATTACAGATAGAGTGAACCGACTATTACGCGAGTGCATACCCCCTCGGTAGGACTATACAGTCTTCGAGGTCCTACGGAGAAGACTGTGCGGATTTACAGAGAATACTGTGCGGCCCTACGGAGAATACTGTAAGAGCCTACGGAGAATATTGATAAGAGGGCTACGGAGAATCCTGGCAAAAAAATTAACAGGATTTTCCGTACCTTTTTGCCACAGTGCGGAGAGTGTCCCGGAGGACCCCATGCGGCGCCATGCAGCCATGTGGTCCGTCCCAAAGCCTCCGTCATTACCCCGAAAGCCTACTTGACCGTCGGGCCGTTAGAGGCGCCACTTGGTCACCTTACATGGCCACGGAGCGTACAGTGCAGGCGACGTAGGCACAGGTGTAATTACCCATAACGTCACCATTAGCGTGGGCTCCTCGCACGCGGTGCCATCCTCGGGCTCCTGGAGGTCCTGGAGGAGTCCCTCGGCCTGTACACCGATTCCGAGAGTCGTTTCCATCGCTCTGTCTCTCTCGCACCTACACGGGACGCCCCATGAGTGCGAGAGAGACAGAGCGACGAAGGCCTGCAAGGCGTGCCGCTGCGCGCCCGGGGGGTCACTGTCGCAACTCCAAATTGGAGAGGGCGGGAGGCACTTGGCAGTGCGGGAGCACCCTTTGGGCCCTTTCCGCGCCGCGCAGTGCCGCGCAGTGTGCCGAGCAGCGGGCGACATCGCCGCAACGACAAAATGGACTCCACGCGCATTACCAACTGCGATCCCACACGCGTCCAAAGTCTCCCGCAACGGCCGTGGGCGAGGCCGCAGGCTGCCTCGCTGTCTCGCCTCGCACGCGGCGTCGCCGTCGGCGGCGTCGTTGTTGGCCTTGTTGGCGGGGAGGTCGGGGGAGGTGGTGCACCTGCCTCCTGCCCCAGGCCTAAGTGCGCGCCGGGCCGCCCCCACGGCCCCCGCCGCCCCCGCGCCCCCACGGCCCCGCCGCCCCCCCCGGCCCCGCCGCCCCCCCCGCCCTGCCGGCGTCATGTCTGGCATGACGTTAACGCCGAGGCCGGCCGAGGCCGTGCAGGCCGGCTGGACCATTGTGCGTCGTCGCCCTCGTGTCCGCCATCCCGTTCGCCGTCCAGTGAAATAGCGTCGCATTCCTGTCGCACCGCCCCGCCCCGCCCCGCCCCGCCATCCCCCGGCCTGCCAGGGCGAGCACGATGGACCCCCCACAGGACTGGTCATGCTCCGCGGCGATCCCTGCATTGCGCTGCAGGAATGCACACCGCCCCGCCCCGCCCCGCCCCACCCCGCCCTGCCGAGTCAGCGCGACGGCGGCGGAATATTACGCGGTGCGGTGAAATACGGCGCATCGACGCGCCTGTTTCGTAAAGAACGGGCCGGCGCTACCCCGCGCGCCAGGGACTGCCCAGCCTGATGTGAGTCCGGGGGTCCGCGGACCCTAACTCTGCGACGAGGAGTATCGACGTGAACGTGTCCAGTTAGACTAAGATGTACATATATTATATACACGCTGCGTGTATATAAGACCCGTTTTTATTATTTAAACGCTGCGTGTCTATAATGACTCCGGTCCATTTATCATCACTCCTCAAAAGCTTAAAAAAAGGGAAAAATAGTTTGGGCCTTATGCAAAGAAATGTAGCTAACAAATGAAATAATTCGTAATTTTCTGACTACTTCATCGTGTAACGAACTATAGATAGATTCTACTCCATTTACACTTGACACAACGTCATAAGGTTTTAAACGTGTACACTGGTAAAACTAAGGCGTAGTATTATGCCTTTCCTCAAGCGTAAAATCTTGAAGCGTACTCCTGCGCTTGACTTCAAGCGTAAGAAGAGCTACGCTTGAAGCCAAGCGCACTCCAGCCAGTTCAGAAATTCTTACGCCCTGCTTCAAGCGTAAAGTCAGTACGCTCAATTTCAAGCGTAAAGAAAACCTATGCTCAATTTTACAAGCACAGCAGAATGTGCACATTCATCATGTGAAACCAGCCTCATTTAATTTCAGATAATATCTTACATTAGCCCCATGCACCTTCATACAATAAATGAACTTTCAAAGAAAATTACAAAATGTATGAAAAAGATTTTTGGGGGTCCAAGACCTATAGGCCTTTAGGACTCCGGAACACTCCAAAAGTGTTTACACCTGGCGCAGTTCTGGCATTCACTCTTGAGACACTTACCTTGTAGTGCTATCCATTAATTGTTCCTGCTGGTTTGGTTTTAATGTTTTAATGTTGTTTGTTTCTTAGTCTCAGACCGCTGGCGCTGGTTTTCATGTTTCCTGATGACATGCTGAAGGCCTGGCCCCACAGACAGAGTACATAACCTCTTGGTGCTGATAGGACAGTTCGATTTTACTCTACTTTCAAGTTTGTGAGTATGCTGTGACTGTGAGCATAAAGATTTCTTCGGGCGACACACTGGGCACAACTTCAAAATGCTTGACGTGGTGCAAGTGATGAAACTGATCCGTTTGAAATAAAGTTTGTCAGCACAAACACACATCTTGACTATTCACCCTCAGTCTCGAGTGCAAATAAGTTACTTGTTGCTTTTCACACTCCGGTAATTTAGAAAATACATTTAAAAAAATGCCAGCAGTTGAAGAACAATAATTGTAATAACACAAGCAGGCCAGCCAGCCCAAGTGCTCCATCTACATTCTACATGTGCCTGTCAGTTTGGCCCCACCGCGGCGCTGTCCCTCGCCGCCGTCCATCAACCCCCCTCCCCCCTCCTCTCCTCCTCCCCTCCTCCTCCCTACCCCCTCCCCCTCCCCCGGGGTTTCCCCTGGGCCGAGCCTCGCCGAGGACACGTGCGATGGAGGACGTCGGGGCGTCGTCGTCTGAGGCCAGCCCTCATTTCCCCATTTTTTACAGCAAGTGTGGGACGCACCCGCTGCCGGGGCACGGTGGGCCAGAAGACCGGTGGAGGCGGCCAAAATTCTGGACGCGTTTCGAGCTCCAACCAATGGGACTCGAACCGAACGTGTGACCCCACCAATGGATTGCTCTCCGAACGAGGAATCCATTGGTGGGGTCACACGTTCGGTTCGGGCCCCGTTTAGCGGGATTTTGGCCGCCTCCACCGGCCTTCTGGCCCACTGTGCAGCGGGCGTGTCCCACACGGCCCGGCCGATATTTCATTCCACTTTAAGGCGAACGCCAATTTAGGGCGTCCGGCGATGCGCGCAGCTTCCTTATTCGACCGCAGCGGACTGATTTCGAAAGTCGCTCTCGTCGCTCTGTCTCTCTCGCACTCATGGGGCGTCCCGTGTAGGTGCGAGAGAGATGGAGCGACGAACACGGCCGGACAGCGCGGGCAGCGCGCCTTTGTCCGGCCGGACGGGGGAAATGGCATAACGGCCAGCTTTTGTACGACGAGAGTCGACGACCCGGCCCAACTGAATTTCAGAGAGAGAGAGAGAGAGAGAGAGAGAGAGAGAGAGAGAGAGAGAGAGAGAGAGTCCGAACTGCAATAAAAAGTGGGGGCCGAGTGGGGCCCTCTCCATTCAAATCGGGGCCACGTAAATTTGCGTATAAATCTGGGTCGAAAGGAAGGCGCTCCTCTCGGGATGAAAAGCGGGTTCTGCGCGGCGAGCCACGGTCCGGCGGACAACACGTTTCACTAGAGTCCTCAAGAGTCTCCAGTTCATCTCGCAGCAAAAGCGTGCATTACTATTTTCACCTGACTGGCAATCCTATTTGCGGGGGCTTTGCGGCGTGGGGCTCCGGCTATTGAGGCGTGCGTAAGGCAGGCGAGGGGGGGGGGGATGGAGATTAAGGTGACGTGGGGAGGGGGTAAGTCTCATCTAGATAGGTGGCGCACGTACGGACAGGCGCAGGCCGCGCAGGCCGCGCATGCACTGATCGAACATGCCATATGGTCACCATTAGGGCACGTCCGGGGAATCCAGAGCGAGGGGAGGCAAATCCGAGGGATCTAGGGGGCGGGGTGGGGGTTGAGGCCGAGGGGGTAGGTGGGGAATTTTCAAATATTCGCTCAAATTATTTGTCTGGACAGTGGGACAGAAGACCGGTAGGCGGTCGAAAACCCGGACGCGTTTTGATTTCCAGAGTCGCTAAATGGGACTCGAGGCGAACGGTGTGACCTCGTCAGTGGATTGCCCTCCGAACGAGGAATCCATTGGTGGGGTCACACGCTCGGTTTGAGTCCTGTTTGGTGACTCCGGTGGTCACAACGCGTCTAGAGCTGGTTGGGTGGAATCCTCCTGTCGATCCGCCGCGAGGAAAAATCTCCAGCGGCGCGAGGATTCGAACCCATGCTACCGACTTTGAAATCCAACACCGCTACCCACTCGGCCACGGCGGCGGCGGGACGGGTGAAGCGGGATAACGCGCACTGGAGGAGGCAGGTGCGCAAACTGGTTCAGATTATGGCGCCAAACGGAGCCACTCCCAGTGCAGCGCCGCGAGGAGGCCAGGCGGCCTGGAGCCTTCAGCCTGGAGGCGTCTGGAGGCGTCTGGAGGCGCCTGGAGGCGTCTGGAGGCGTCTGGAGGCGTCTGGAGGCGTCTGGAGGCGTCTGGAGGCGTCTGGAGGCGTCTGGAGGCGTCTGGAGGCGTCTGGAGGCCCGGAGCGGGGTGAGCGCCCCGTCTTGCAGTACTTGCATCCTTTACGAGGCCGGCGTAAATACCTCGTTCTGTTCGGTTGATTGTGCTGTTGCGCCGCGCTATCTGACATCTTGTTGACAGGTTAAAAGCGTTTTATCATCCGCACTAAAGAACTCGTAATTCCTCGCGGGGGATGGCTTGGCTGGCCGTGCCGTGCCGTGCCGCGCCCTGCCGTGCCGCCGGCCATCCCGGAGCATTATTACGTCTAAATTTATTCGCGAACACTCCCTTCAAGTTGGCCTGGCGTTGCCTGGCGGGGCGGCGCAAGTTTCGCGATAAGCCGCGCCCTTATCAAGGGCCGCCTTCTTGAAGAGTGTCAGGACGACGGCAGTGTGCCGGCCGCGCCGAGGCCGTGCCGACCGGGCGTCTCGCGCCCCGTGAATCCAAATTGAGAGTTGTGATCCTGCAAATATGCAAGTGGGAAAAGTGGGCGCGGGCTTCTCTCTCTCTCTCTCTCTCTCTCTCTCTCTCTCTCTCTCTCTCTCTCTCTCTCTCTCTCTCTCTCTCTCTCTCTCTCTCTCTCTCTCTCTCTCTCTCTTCTCTCTCTCTTCTCTCTCACTCTCGGCTCACTTGCACGCATCGTCAGCACTTTACAACTTTCATTAATTATCGTCGTCTTCTCTTTCGCACTGTCGTTCTCCTCGGCATGTGTTTCCCCCTCCCCCTTCTCTCTCTCTCTTCGTCTTTCTCTCTCCCTCCGTCACTCGGCTGCGCTGCGTCTCTCTCTCGCACTTCCCCCGAAAGCTAAGATTTTGCCATCAGCTCCCGCTTCTTTTCCATCCGTGCTTTCGATGACGGAAAATTATGATCGGGCTAATCTCCGCGGGTGTGTCATGCTGTCTCTCTCGCACTCGCGGGGACGCCGCATGAGTGCGACAGAGACAGCGCGACCGAGAGACTTTTGAGGATTGAAGCGAAGCCTGGCTGGTGCAGTGTCCTGCCTCCTTTCCTTGGTGCGGAATGGTCAGGGCACGGCCTGCTTGTCTCTCTTGCACCCCTTGGAGACGGCCGCTGCACAGTGGGTCAGAAGACCTGTGGAGGCGGCCAAAACTCCAGACGCGTTTTGAGCTCCAGAGTCGCTAAATGGGACTCGAACCAAACGTGTGACCCCACCAATGGATTCCTCGTTCGGAGAGCAGTTCACTGATGGGGTCACACGTTCGGTTCGAGTCCCATTTAGCGACTCTGGAGCTCAAAAACGCGTCTAGAGTTTTGGCCGCCCCACCGGTCTTCTGGCCCACTGTGCGAAGGGTGCGAGAGAGACGTCCTTCGGAATCGGGCGGCTGGAGGGCGAGCCTGGCCACGGCCTGGCGGTCCGGAGCACGTGCAGTAGGTCACCAAGTCGCCAAATTGGCCCGCTGCAGTTGAACCAGCAGTCTGATGGCGGTGCGGCTTGCGGTCGCCCCCACCGCAAATAGCACCTGAATAGGCTCCAATCAGCTGGGAGAGATGCAACTGGCTCTGCCGGCTCTGCTGGCTACCTTCCCCCCCTCCTTCCGCCCCTCCGAAGTGAAGGCGCTCATGCTAATCGCCGCCTTGAGCCACACGGTGTCTCTGTCTCTCTCGCACCCACGCGGCCCGGGCGTCCCTCGAGGGTGAGCGAGAGAGACAGAGCGACGGAACGAACTGTCCCTGCCCTTTGAAATGCATTTAGGCGGGCCGGCCTCCGCCGCCTCGCCCTTCCCGCTCGGACCGCAGCTCCAATTCACTCGGAGCCACTTTGGCTGCCAGCCCCGCCTGTCCCGGCGGCGAGGCGAGGCTGCCAGCCCCGTCTGGGCGGCAGCGTCGCGCCGCGTCGCCGGATTGCTGGAGAGAGCGCTGAAGCGCTGAAGCCCGCTGCAGCCAGTTATCTAGTTGCTGATTCCACCCTTCTTGTTATTGCCGGGGATAAAACGGAGTGGATTTGAATATCTGGCGGGAAAGCCTACGAGGGGGAAGGGGGGCGCTAAAACCGAGGTAGACAACAAAAACAAGCGGGTTGCCTAGATCCGCGCACCCAGCCAACTGCAAGGTAAACAGGAAGAACCAGCGTGCCTTCGGTTGCCTGCAGGCCATATGCTTTTTCCAGTGGCCACGCTAAGGTAAACAGGAAAACGGTGCATGGCTCCCACTGGGTTGCCTAGCCCCCAACCCCTTTTTTCCAGCGGGCAGCAAAGTGTCCTGGTGACGCACGCATGGTTGTGCTGCCGGTCTACATTTTTTCTCTCTCTCTTTTTACGAGGCCCGTAATTCACACTCGGCTGGCCTCTAAATTAAAGGTGGAGTGAGCCGTCCGGCGCCTTCATGACAGTCAGGTATGGGCAGCCCAGCCCACGGCAGCCACGGCACTGTAGGGCATACAGTGTAGTAAATAAAGGACCGAACGACCGGCCGCGCCACGCACTGCCACGCACCGCCACACAGAGGTCCTTTTCAAAAAGCGATGGAGCAATGACGCAAAGCCGAAGGCAAGAAATAAAGAAGGGAGAGAGAGGGAGAGAGAGAGAGAGAGAGAGAGAGAGAGAGAGAGAGAGAGAGAGAGAGAGAGAGAGAAGAGAGAGAGAGAGAGAGAAGCGCCAAAGCTTCCAGCGGCTCGGTCGACATGGACAGCTGGACAGGATTGCATCGGACGATGGACGTGGTAGACAGACAGACAGACAGACAGACACAAGGACAGACAGACAGACAGACAGACAGACAGACAGGCAGACAGGCACACAGAGCACAGAGCTAACAAGGCGCGGGTCCACACACGGATGGAGGGGCGATTTCCGGCACAACAAAATAGCCCCGCAATCAAAGAGTCCACCTTGGCAGTGTTATTCGCATCGCGACTGAGTCAACAACTCTTTCTCTTTCCTCCTCCCGCTCTGGTTCCCGCGCTCCTCCTCCTACAGGCCGCGTCCGTCCTGGTTCCCCTGGGGCTTAACGGCCAACGCGCACGCTATCTGGCGGACCGGCCCAATGGAAGGCAACTAAGTCCACTAAATGGCTCAATCCCGGACAAAGTCAAACATTCAAGTCATTTATCCCGGTTTGTTCCTCTCGCCTTCGGCCCGCCCTTTTTTTAAAGGTGGCCGGCAAAACAATGTCCCGCTGGGTGCTTGTTGAGCGTGCCGATGGTGCACGCTGCGGCTGTGGGGGGAAAAGAAAACTTGATCTATTGAGCTCGCGGCCATGGCGAGCGCCACACAGTGGGCCAGAAGACCGGTGGAGGCGGACAAAACTCTAGACGCGTTTTGAGCTCCAGAGTCGCTAACCAGGATTCGAACCGAGCGTGTGACCCCACCAATGGATTCCTCGTTCGGAGAGCAATCCATTGGTGGGGTCACACGTTCGATTCGAGTCCTGTTTAGCGAGGCTGGAGCTCAAAACGCGTCTATAGTTTATGACCGCCTCCACCGGTCTTCTGGCCCACTGTCCGCCATGCCGAGCGCCATGGCGGGGGCCGTGCTGTGTGGGGCACACTGGTGAGGCGCCTTGCTTCTCATTGTGCATCGCGTGGCGAGCGTGACCGCCCCGGACCGCCCCGGACCGCCCCACGCCATCCACAACATGCCACCCGCGGGGACAAATGTGTAGTCTCTTTGAATTGCAAAAAAAAGGACGAAAAAAAACAGCACACGAAAAAGAAGTCTGTTGTGTCGCTGCCGCCGGGAGTCGAACCGGGAGCTGCGGAGCCAGTGCTGGAGTTCCCCGCCTGCTGCTCTTCGCCGCGAGCCGGGGCTGTGCTGGAATCTATGCTGGCAGTGCGGGGCTGGAGCTGCTGGAGCTGCTGGAGTTGCTGGAGTCTACTGGAGCTGCTGGAGTTGCTGGAGTTGCTGGAGTCTGGCTGGAGTCTTGCTGGAGTCTGGCTGGAGCCTTGCTGAGTTGCTGGAGCTTGCTGGAGCTGCTGGAGCCTGCTGGAGCTGCTGGAGTCTGGCTGGAGTCTTGCTGGAGTCTGGCTGGAGTCTGGCTGGAGTCTTGCTGGAGTCTTGCTGGAGTCTTGCTGGAGCCTTGCTGGAGCCTTGCTGGAGTCTGGCTGGAGCTGACTGGAGTCTCCACGTATCTCCGCAATCGTCAAACCCTCACTGAAATTACTGCGTCAAACCCGCAACACGGTTTTCGTAGTGCGAGGTGTGTCTCCGATGCGATTAACTATTGAAGTGCCTGCTCGGCTCGGCATCCGGATATCAAAGCCGTCGACTGCATTGACACGCCCTCGGCCTGCCCCCGGCCTGCGCACCGACACTCCGCCTGTGTTGACACGGGGCCTGGCCTCTCCAGGGGCAGCCCGCCCAGCCCGGCCGCCGGAGTGGCGCTGTGGCCGCTGTGGCGGCGATCGGGTGTTGTTGTTGCTGCCTGCCGCCGCACAGGGCCGCGTCAAGCACGGCCTTCTTGTTGTTGTTGCTGCCCGCAGCGCGTCACCTTGTTGTTGTTGCTGCCTGCCGCCGCTCAGGGCCGCGTCGAGCAGGGCCTTCTTGTTGTTGTTGCTGCGGCGACACTCCGGCGTGCCGCCGAAGCCCGCCGCCGCTCGTAGCCAACCCTCTCCAGGGCGGAGTCTCCGGAGGTTACGCGGGAAAGCACTCTGTTCGAGTCCTCCGGGCCGTCCGGGCCGGCCAACGGAAAATGACCTCCGCACGGACGGGCCGTTATAGAAAACGTGGCGGCCAAATTCGCCTCCAGTGTCGCGGCAGCCGCACTGCGAAGAAAGGCGGCGCCGAAATCCCGGACGCGTTTTGAGCTCCAGAGCCGCTAAACAGGACTCGAACCGGACGTGTGACCGCACCAACGGATTGCTCTCCGAACGAGGGATCCATTGGTGGGGTCACACGCTCGGTTCGAGTCCTATTTAGCAACTCTGGAGCTCAAACCGCGCCTTCCCTGCAGTCGTGATCGGGCCACTTCCACCCCGGCCGGCACGGTGGAAAAGTGGCGAACGGGGGAGCGAGCAAGTCGGCGGCACACCGCGGCTCACCGCGGCAGGGCCTCTGAATGCGCTGCCGGGGCGATGCAAAGCGCGGGGAGCGGATGGATTACACGCGAGGGGGGGGGGGGGGAGTGAAAAAGGGAGGGGGGGGGATGTTCGATACGATTCACTTTGCGCATAACACGTTCGGGGACATGCAATCGGCATTCTGCCAGACAGAGCGACAGTTAGGGTAGCGTTACGCCGAGGTGGCCCGCGCGTTGCTCGTGTGTGTGTGTGTGTGTGTGTGTGAGAGAGAGAGAGAGAGAGAGAGAGAGAGAGGAGAGAGAGAGGAGAGAGAGAGAGAGAGTATGCGGTATGCGCCTTGCAGTGCCGTAACGCACACGTGCCCGCTAATTTAGCGGGTCTCTTTGTTGACTTCCTTATCCCCGCTCCCGTTCTTCCTCCCCCTCCCCTCCCTCCCCCCTCCCCCCTCCCCGCCACTCTCTGTCCCCTTCCCCTCCCACTCGGCCAAACGGGATGGCCGCCGCGTCGCGTAATAACCCCATCACGATTCTAGGGGCGTTGCAGGTGGCTCATATCAGCGGGGCGGACAGGTACACGTCGCGGGGGCGGGGAAAAAGGCGCACTCCGCGGCCACGCGCTGAGCGGGAGAGAGAGAGAGAGAGAGAGAGAGAGAGACAGACACAGAGAGAGAGACAGAGAGAGAGGGAGAGAGAGACAGAGAGAGAGAGGAGAGACACAGAGAGACACACACAGGCTCACCCACGCTCGACGCCCACACTTGGATAAACCCGCGCTGCTATGGCGCGCGCGTACAACACACACACACACACACACACACACACACCACACACACACACACACACACACACACGGACATTAGGCAAGGAAACACAACGGAGAAGAAACTAAACAGTAATTCCATCGGACAAATATTCCGCTTATTTGTTTTTGTTTCCCGTCCCGCCTGTCGTCTTTTTCTGCCCGTCCTTTCTCCTTCCGGTGCGCGCCTTTTGTTGTCTTTTAACCGGACGGCGTTGCTCATTCAAGCCAGGTACACCCTGGGACACCCTGGTACACCCTGGTACACTCTGGTACACCTCGGGGACGCGGGAAATTCGCGACCGCGTCGCCAAGCACGCTGCGCTGCGTCGAGTTTATTGCATCGAGGTTCGCGTCGATGTTTGCATCGAGTTATTGAGGTTCACGCCGGAGGTTCACATCGAGATTCACATCGAGGTTCACATCCGAGGTTCACGACGAGGTTCATGTCGAGGTTCACATCGAGGTTCGCGTCGAGGTTTACATCGAGGTTCGCGACGAGGTTCACATCGTGGTTTCCGTCGAGGTTTCTGTCGTCGAGGTTCACATCGAGGTTCACGTCGAGGTTCGCGTCGGGGTTCACAATTCATCTCCAGTAAAATTTTCTATTGTACCTAAATTTCCGTTAACCAATGAATGGCTTTCTTTTCTGGCCCAAGTGCATTTTCCCACGAAAATGTTCGATTCAATCCAGGCTGCATTACCGGACAGGGTAGGCAGGGCGCGAAGCCTTCCTTGGCCTCCAGGCCTCCAGGCCCTTCAGCACGAGTGAGCACGTTATGCACTGATTGCGGTGCACCAGACCGATTGCAATTACTTGGACCCGCAGAGCGACGGAGGTGCGATATTGCCCCGACACCGCATTATCAGGGTCGCTTTCCCCGAAACAAAGATTTTTCCCTCCGTTATGAGGAAAATGCTCACTCGCCGTCGCAGATTAAATTAAATCGAGTGGACGACGGTTTAGCGGAGCTGTTAGCCTCACTTTTTCACTCGAAACTTTTCGACGGCGAACGCCACCTTTTTGTTCGACAGAATGAAACCAACAAGAGCTCACCTCTCCACTGAGAGAAAAAAGTACGGAAAAAGTACGGAACATGTCTGGTCAATAATTTGCCTGGACCGTCCCTACTTGCCAACTACGGAACATTTCGTACTTTGTTTTTCGTACCCATTTACACGGGTTCAGATGGAGCAAGTACGGGACGTTCCGTACTTTTTTCCCGTACCTCCGTACTATACTTTTCTGTACCATTTCCGTACAAAAGTACGAATTTTTTTACAGTGTCTTTTTCTATCTGTGTTTGTTTGAAATAACAAAAATTGAGTTCATCATCAATACAGAAATGAAGAAAATTCGCTCAATGCGTGGTAACGTGAGATTAATTTTTGGACCAGTCGGAAACATTTCCTTTCCATCTCCATCTCCAGAACGGAACGAATCCACCTGCAAAGGCCTTGTGTGCGGTCCAGCCACAGCCTGTTGCGCCGCCGGTCCGGCTGGGTTGGCTTTCGTCGATCAAAGCCAGAAGAATGCCCCCCTCCCCCTCCCCCCTCTCTCTTTCTTTCCACCCCCTTTATTCCTTGAGTGCTGACTGAGCTTGTAACGCCACCACCGCTATGCCCTCACCCCTTCGCGCCAACTTTTTGTTTCCGATTATGTTTGAAGACTCGCGGCGTTCCACAGTGGGCCAGAAGACTGGTGGAGCGGCCAAAATTCGAGACGCGTTTTGAGCTCCAGAGTCGCTAAATGGGACTCGAACCGAACGAGTGACCCCACCAACGGATTGCTCTCCGAACGAGGAATCCATTGGTGGGGTCACGTTCGGTTCGAGTCCCATTTAGCGACTCTGGAGCTCAAAACGCGTCTCGAAGTTTGGCCGCTCCACCGGTCTTCTGGCCCACTCTGTGCGTTCGTTCGACTTCGCGCCACTTGTGAAGTTTTCGAATGGGACTCGAGGCTTGAGGATAGAGGATGAATGTCTATAGTGTAGTACCTGTAGTAGACAGACAAAATCTCGCGTAAGTGATTATTTAGTGTTAAGGCAACAATGCTTTTTCAGATGAACTGACATGTGCGGTTATGTCCAATAAAACACACAAAACACGTTTATCTATAAATTGTCAAAACAAAATGTGCAGTCCACCAAAACCGGAAACAAAACGTTTGCACTCGCGGAGGAAACGAGATTCTCATTTTGTGTAACGTAGAGGTTCTAGTGCGTTGGCCCCGTCTTGGGCAGAATATTGCAGTGTGGTGGAGCGAGAGGCGTGGTCGGGCCGAGGCGGGTGAGGCGGGCCGAGAAGACAGCGAGTCCAAAGACACAGATGCGCGCCTAAGTCCGTGGTCGTCTCTGTGCGTGTTGTAATTTCGTTCTTTCTGAGGCGGGCTGGGCCGGGCGGCCGGGCCGAGCCCCACAGCGTCCTACAGGGCCAGATGTGGCGTCCCTCGAAACACGAGAAGGGCTAAAAGTCAAGTCGGCACCCCCCGCCGCGCCCCGCCCCAGCCCCGCCAGTGTCACTGCTGTATCTCGAGCTCGAAACTAAACTATTTAAGACTCCGCCGCAGCAGATAGGGCCTTCTGGCTGGACGCGGCCAAAGAATATTATTTGATTACTACGGGAAGGGTGGGGCTCGGGGCGCCCCCGGCCGAAATGGCACAATCAAATTACCGTATTGCCCCGAGAATTTTAACGTGGTGGGGCAGCGCGTCGGCATCAGCATGTCTGAGACCGAGTCTGAGACGGCCGGGCGTGCCACTGCGCGAAGCAAAGAAGTACTTCGAAAAAAAAAGTTGTCAGTAATTGTGTGCAGTGTTTACTTTTAAAGAAATAACGCTCACACTCTAAAAGTCTTATGGTGAAGATTCTCCACATTATGGTGAAAATTCTCCATATTATGGTGAAGCAGCTGACTTCGTAACTTACAGTTCAAAAATCATTTACCTTGTCGAATTTCTTTTGTAATATGGAGAAAATCTCCACCGTAATATGTTGGTGCAGCCTTTCACCGTAAGACATTTTAAGTGTACAGCTGAAAAAATAATGACAAAAAACATACTGTGTGTGACAATAGCGTAATTTTAATTGTACCCACGCCAACGGGGATCGGGTTGTTTCTTTTGCGAGGCAGCAGTACCAACGCGACGGTTAATGGAAATTTTCGCGATGAGTTTGAACAAGGCCCCCTCCTTCTCTCCGCCACTCGGGCTTTTAAAAAGGCGACGAGACGACGGTCGGCGAGTGTCCGTCGCCTCAAGGCTCGTCGTCTCGTCGCTCGCTGTCTCTCTCGCACTCCTTCGGGACGCCCCATGAGTGCGACAGAGAAAGAGCGACGCTTCGGAACCGAGGAGAAGCGGCACAGTGGCAAGCTGGGCGCGGCCGACCGGCCAACCCGCTCCAGCGTGCTCCAGCGCCCCGCCACACTCCAGGCAGTTCTAAATATCCACTCCATTTGCGTAGAAATTAGGTTTTGAAGAGCACGTCATCGCAGGGCGTGCCTTGCCGGCCTGCCTTGCCGGCCCTGCCTTGCCGGCCCTGCCTTGCCGGCGTGCCTTGCCGGCTCGCCTCGCAGGGCGTTAGAGGGTGAAGTGGGGACAAAGAGGTGAGTGAGGACGTCTACGAAATTGCCGGCGAAAGGCGGGGCTTTTATCAGTGGACCGATTCCGAGAGTCGGTTTTCGTCGCCCTGTCTCTCTCGCACGTACACGGGGCGCCGCGTGAGTGCGAGAGAGACGGAGCGACGACTCTCGGAATCGGTCCGCTGGCCGTAATGGTGGCGCCAATGAAGTCAACAGGCCGCACCTAGCAGCAGTGCCCGTGCAGTGCCAGGACACTCCGTCTGCCAACTGGTGCGGTGGTCGACCCGACCCTTTGTGGCAGGACCTATCAAAGAAGCCTAGTGAAGCCGCCTGAAATGGAAGTGCATTTTCTTGGCTCACTCTACGCAAGTTAACGTTAAGTTAAAACTTTGATTTTTTTTGAGGATTTTTTCTTACGGCCGGAAAATTTAAACCTTCTGCTTCGCCACTTGACCAAATTAACCCTCCGCGACGCTCCTCTAACCGGGAGCCGGATTTAAATCCCAGACGCGGCGCCAGGACCGAGGCACGAGGAGGGCCTCAGCGAAGGGCCGAGTGGGCGAAAGGGCCAAAGGGCCGAAAGGGAAGGGCGCTGCCCAAATGAAAAGGGCTGGAATTAGAAATTGCAACGCCGCAGCGGTCCAGCAGGCGCCGACTCCGGACGGTGCCCAGGACGCTCGATCGCTCTCTCTCTCTCTCTCTCTCTCTCGCTCTCTCTCCTCTCTCTCTCCTCTCTCTCTCTCTCTCTCTCTCTCTCTCTCTCTCTCTCTCTCGCTCTCTCTCTCTCTCTCTCTCTCTCTCTCTCTCGCTCTCTCTCTCTCTCTCTCTCTCTCTCTCTCTCTCTCTCCGGCGCGCGTCCGCGGGGATCAGCAGGGCTGCAGCAGGGCAACACAGACGACGGCGCATCAGCGCAGATATATGAGCGAGGCGTCCGGGTAGGAAAAGCGGGGGACATGTGGGAATGCCTGGGAGACCCGCCTGAAGCCTGCAGCCTCGCACCGAGCCGCGCCGAGCCGCGCCGAGCCGCCGGGGCCGGGAGGGGACCGCGACATATTGCACCCGAGGGCCGACTACCCCCACCGCCGCCACGGGCGCCACGCCGCCGCGCGAGCGACTAGGATCCACTCACACGCCGCTCGCCCCGCCGCGCACCGAGGCGCGCTAACCTCTTTGTCAGTAACAAATCGGACGGGAGCTGGAAGTAAACTAAGGAACGCAGTGGCGCGGCGCGCTGTCCTGGTGGCGGCACGCGGCGCTGACGGCGCCTGCAGAGCGTGGGATAGGCCAGCCCGCCGCACGCGCGTGTGTGGAGCAGCCGCGGCGGCCTACCCGCCACTCCGCAGGCGCCCGGTCTAGCCGGCTGCGGTGGCGGTGGTGACGGACGCGTTTTGAGCTCCAGAGTCGCTAAATGGGACTCGAGCTGAACGTGTGACCACACCAATGGATTCCTCGTTCGGAGAGCAAGCTATTGGTGGGGTCACACGTTCGGTTCGAGTTCCAATTAGCGACTCTGGAGCTCAAAACGCGTGAAGTGTTGGCCACCTCCACCGGTCTTCTGGTCCACCTGTGCGCGTGCTGAGCGGTTCCGAACGAGAGCGGCACGGCCGTTTTGACAGTGTGCTGGTCGAGGCCGGCCCAGGAGCTGAAGAAGGTCCCCGAGATGATGAATGCAACATTTTATGAGACAAAGTTCGCGAGCCGGAAGGCCGGAAACGCATCCAGGGCAACAACTCCGGCGGGCAATCCGGGGACCGCGCGGCAAGCGGCAGCCAGCACGGCAGCCAGCCAGCCGGCCGGACTCGCAAAGCCGGGAGGCTCCGTACTAGCCGCGCCGAAAGACGGACGCTAACCGCCTCCATGACGCACAGTGGGCCAGAAGACCGGTGGAGGCGGCCAAAACTCTAGACGCGTTTTGAGCTCCAGAGTCGCTAAATAGGCCTCGAACCGAACGTGTGACCCTTGGTGTGACCCCACCAATGGATTTCTCGTTCGGAGAGATGTCCATTGGTGGGGTCACACGTTCGGTTCGAGTCCTATTTAGCGACTCTGGAGCTCAAAACTCGTCTCGAGTTTCGGCCGCCTCCACCGGTCTTCTGGCCCACTGTAGTGCGTAGGACGCCGGGTATACACTAGACCGCGGCAATGCGCGTCGCCCGGAACTTCGTCACGTGGTTTATGGACGGACAGGCGAGCGACAGTTTGCGAATGCGGCAGAAAGTTGTTAAGAACGAGGCGGGCTGCTTTACGGGCGACCATTACAGTGGCGTACGCTGTAACTAAGCTGCCTGTACATAATTTGCGGCCATTGGACGCGGGGCATATTATTTCGACCGTAAAAGATTTACTGGTGGACCTGCCCGCCGGTCGCAGCGCCGCCAGTCCTTTGGCAATGCGAACGGATCGGATAGCCACTTTCATTAGGACCGCTCAGCCTGTTACGAGCGCGTTATGGCACCACGCTTTTCTTTTCACGCCCCTTTCTTTTTCCGCTTTTCTTTTTTTTTTTTTTCTGCTTTTTTTTTGCGCGCGGTGCGAGCGGCAAGTCGACGAGTCGGCGCCTGCCAAGGCGGAAGCTAGGCGAGGCAGACCGCCCGGCAGACCGATCCATCTGGCGCGGCGTCCTGCACACCGTCAAGCCATAGCCCCGCCCCGCCCCGCCACGCCCCGCCCCACCCCGCCCCACCCCACCGCACCCCGCCCCGGCGCGCGAATGCGCGCGAGGATCAAATACATCGTCATTTACACACGACTGAGTGCGGTGGCCGGGGGCGGGGCAGGGGGGGGGGGACGGCATGGTGGGCAGAGATGAAGGGGAAAAGAAGGGATCAAACGTTTCCTAGGAAAGCAGCGACTAAGGGGAGATGGAAAGGAATGGAATGGACGAGGAGGAAGGAAAGGGAGGGGAAAGGGGGGGGGGGCTTCCTCTGCCGCCCCTACGCCGTGTAGTAGGCTAAGCCATTGAGCCAATGGTGTCTGTCGGAAAGATTACGACACATAACCTTGTAGGGCTGCAACTCACGCACGCGTTATCCTGGTAGCGTCCCCACAGCCTCTGCCCCCCTCCCTCCCCCTCCCTCCCCTCTCCCTCCTCCCTCTCCCCCCTGCCCCATTCCACTGAACGCGCGACAGTGGTAGGACCTCCGCGCGAGTCTTATGCCACTTTTTTCCTCAACCCGCCGGCGCTGCTCTGCGTGTGCGTTTCGTTTTCATCCTCCGTTTTCGGGCGCTTTGCCCATCCTCGCTGCTTCCTATCCAAATGGTGACAAACGCGCCCGGATACCTTGGACGTTTTTCTTGGGTGCGCAATGTGAACGAATGTGTGTGTGTGTGGTGTGTGTGAGTGAGTGAGTGAGTGAGTGAGTGAGTGAGTGAGTGAGAGAGAGAGAGAGAGAGAGAGAGAGAGAGAGAGAGAGAGAGAGAGAGAGAGAGAGAGAGGCCGTCACGTACATCCATTCGTGTCCAGGCTGCTAATTATTGCTCCGATATCTCCGCACAATATGCACCGTACCGCACACACCGTCTCCCTGATCCAGCCCCGCCCCGATTTTCTTTTTCCGTCCTTTCCTCTTTTCTCTCCTTCTTTTTTTCTCTTTTCTTTATTTTTTATTCCTCGCCGTCCCCAATCGGTCGGATTGATCCGCTCCGCCGGAAACGTTTCATTCGAACACCTTCCGACAGGGAATGAACAGCCTCTTGAAATGAGCGCGACATTTTACCGCCACGTCCCCCTCCTCTCTCTCTCTCTCTCTCTCTCTCTCTCTCTCTCTCTCTCTCTCTCTCTCTCTCCTTTCCGGCCCAGGCGCTGCTTTGGTGTTCATCGAACGCTCTCTCCCATATCTCACGCATGACGGAGCGGTTCTCGCAGAACGAAACTGCTCTGCGAGGAAAATGAAGGGTGTCGATGCTCCGAGGGGAAGAGGGGAGAGAGAGAGAGAGAGAGAGAGAGAGAGAGAGAGAGAGAGAGAGAGAGAGAGAGAGAGAGAGGTGAGGGCGGTGTGGCGACACATGGACATACGAGTGGGTTCCTGATGGGCATCTCGGCCGATTAAAACACGATCGTGAAAAAGTTGGCCCTGGATGTCGCGTTCGACTTATTGGCGTAGGCCGACGAAGGGAGAGAGGGGAGAGAGAGAGAGAGAGGGAGAGGGAGAGGGAGAGAGAGAGAGAGAGAGAGAGAGAGAGAGAGGAGGGGGAGACAGATTCACAGTTGGAAGCGTTGCACAGCCCCAGCGCTTACCTCTACGCGTTTCTGTCCCACTGCAAGGCCTTCTTCCTCTCGCTCCTCTGCGGTTCGGCCACTCTCGAGTCTCGGTCTCTGTCGCACTCATGGGGTGGCCCTGGAAGGTGCGAGAGAGAGAAGCCGTTTCGGAATCAGGCGGCTGGTCTCCTTCCACTGGCCCTGCTCGTGATTGCCGGCTGGGCCACCTTATTAGAATGCGAAGCCGCCCCGCCCCCCCGCACCCCCCCCCCCGCCCCGCCCCCCCCCCGCCCCCGCCCCGCCCCGCCGCGCCCGCCCCCCCCCCGCCCCGCCCCGCCCCGCCCCACCCCGCCCCGCCCCCCCCGCCCCGCCCCGCCCCGCCCCGCACGGCCCCGCCCCGCCCCGCCGCAACAAAAACAGATTGTTTGGCAGCCTGCATCTCCTTGTCGGGCTTGCCGCTGTCAGTCCGCGTCCGCGTCCGCAAGTTCACGACGCGACTGCGAATGGCGCGCCGAGCCGAGGCAGCAGACTGATTCCGAGAGTCGTTTTCGTCGCTCTGTCTCTCTCGCACCCACACGCAAGGCCCCATGAGTGCGAGAGAGACAGAGCGACGAAACGACCCTTCGGGATCGGGCGCTAGAGGCGTCCTTTAAGCGAGCGCCACTTTTCCGAAAGGGAAACTTGGACCGGAAATGGCGCCTCCTGCTACAACGCCACGCAGCGGACTGCGGCCTGTTTCATCTACTTTACGGAGGACTGCGGGTACACTGGTGGATTTTGAGCGCCAGAGTTGCTATACAGGACTCGAACCGAACGTGTGACCCCACCAATGGATTGCTCTCCGAACGACGAATCCATTGGTGGGGTCACACGTTCGGTTCGAGTCCCGTTTGGAGCTCAAAACGCGTCCGGGATGTTGGCCGCCTCCACCGGTCTTCTGGCCCACTGCGCGGCGCCCCTGGAGGCCGGCGCCGTCGCCACGCCACTGCCGCGCCTTGATACCCGAGGCACGCGACAAAGTTGCCCCAACTGTCAGCAAGACGGCGTCGCTCCGCTCGTCCCGTTGCCGCGGCAATCGGACACGACGAATTTTCAAAACGCCCGCAACTTGTGACAGCAACAGCGCTCCGAACAGTGTATCAACGCGCGGCGCGGAGCGAGGAGGGTGGGGGGGGCGGCGTCGGCGGGAGGGGAAAAAAATCTGTGCCAAACTCTTTTTTAATCCGATTAGCGAATCCTGACATAAATTAAAATCCGGCTTGAAACTCGATTACGCGGCGTCTCGGTTCGGTCACTCGTCGCGGCTCCGTTTGTCTCCGCTCCGACAATTACATGCGCTTGTTGGAGGATTAGCAGTGATGGTCGCATTCCCCGGCATCGCCCTGAAGACTGAGAGTCTGTCTCTCTCGCACCTGCACGGCACGCCCCACGAGTGCGAGAGAGACAGAGCGACGAAAACGACTCTCGGAATCAGTCCATCCGGCATCGCCGGCATTGCCCTGATGAAGGACGCCCTCGTTAGCCCGCCATCGACGCCTCATTGGCGCCATCAAAAAATTACGCCCATTCCGCCTCCTTCTCCGCTTTTTTTTTCTGTCGTATTTTCCCATCGGTGATTAAAATCACCGCGATAGTCCGCATCCGCCGGGCCGCCACATTCGGAGCGGAAAAAATGTGTCGACGACCACCACACTGGCGGCAGCAGGCTCGTTCTGAGAGTCGTTTTCGACGCTCTCTCTCTCTCTCTCTCTCTCTCTCTCTCTCTCTCTCTCTCTCTCTCTCTCTCTCTCTCTCGCACTCGTCGAGAGTCCCGTGCGAGAGAGACAGAGCGACGGAAACGACCTTCGGAATCAGTCGGCAGTCGTATAGTCGCAGCAGGGAAATAATAGTCTTCGAAGGAGGAAGAGGCAGGGTAAAAAAATTGCCGCGAAAAAAGGGAAATAGAAGTAATGGCGCTTGACGATGAAATTAGCGGGGCGTCGTATAAGAGGGTGCGTCGCCTGCAGACTGAGAGTCGTTTTCGTCGCTCTGTCTCCCTTGCACCTATACGGGGCGCTCCGTGAGTGCGAGAGAGACAGAGCGACGGAAACGACTCCTCAGAATCAGTCTGCTGGGAATGACTGCCACAACGATAAATTGAGCGACGACGACTTTTCTTTGGCGGTGTCCTCTCTCTCTCTCTCTCTCTCTCTCTCTCTCTCTCTCTCTCTCTCTCTGTCTTCCGTATCGAGAGGAGCCAGTGAAAAGCATTGGCGGGGCCAATGGACAAGTGCCGTCCGTATGGCTTCATTATCGTATTTCCGACCGCGGGTCTGGTTCCCGCCTCGGTTCCCACCCCGCCTGGCTCCTGCCGCGGCACTCCCCACCAAATGATTGGTCCGTCGCGTTCTACGCGTCTCTAAACGGGCCGGGAGGGAGGAGGGGAGGAGAATGGGGAAGGGGGGAGGGAGGGAGGGAAGAAGGGAGGGGGCAGTAATGGAAAACTTCATTCGAAAAAGAGAAACCATAAAACAAGCAAAATGAACAATAAACACAAAATTACGACAAAAAAGGCCAACACCTTCCTTGGGTGGGATTCGAACCCGGGGCGCGCGTTTCCAGTGCGGTCAGCGCGGCCGGCGCACGGTGGGCCAGAGGACCGGTGGAGGCGGCCGAAACTCGAGACGCGTTTTGAGCCCCAGAGTCGCTAAATTGGGTTCGAATCAAACGTGTGACCCCACCAATGGATTGGTCTCCGCACGAGGAATCCATTGGTGGGGTCACACGTTCGGTTCGAGGCACATTTAGCGAATCTGGAGCTAAAAATGCGTCCGGGATTTTGGCCGCGTCCACCGGTCTTCTGGCCCACTGTGCGGCGTGCGAGGCCGCCGTCCCGCGAAAGACACATTACGATGGGCGCCTCGCGTGTGTGCGTGCCCGACAGGCCGCGTCTTCGAAGACAACAAATGACGAGTGAAGGCGTGTGCACACTGGAAACAGAACGCCGCTTGAGAAGAGCCTAATTGATTTTGAATTGCCGCACTCTGTCATGCGAGGGCCGAGTCCGGCCGAGTTACACAATAGTTTACAGAGCTTTCATGTCTCGATATTAGATTTACGGCGCGTGGGGGCTAAAAGGGGCCTCTGGACGGCCGTGGGGCGGCGTGTCTGCGAGAGGCTCTCTGGGGGCACTGTTAGCAAACGGGTGACGTCACTAGAATGATATTTTCGTCACGGTTTTTTTAAATACTGGGCCAGTACTCCTACCCCTTGGCGCGTCAACTATAGCTTCTCACAAAAAAAATTGTTGTGACAACGAAAATGTATGCACGCTTAATGTCTTACGAAGGCGAGTCTTTGTATTATGGTGACAAATCTTCGTATTATGGTGCAAAACCTTCGTATTATGGCTGCTGCGCTCGCTCCGTAACCTACGAAGCCAAATTCTTTGTAAGTTACGAAGAAATTGACGTATTTTCTCTGTATTACAAACAATTTTCGCACCATAATATGGCTGCACAGCCTTTCTTCGTAAGAAATTAAGTGTGTGTTGATTTGGGATAGCAAAAAAAAGTTGTTAGGGGTACTATCAATTTGTTGTGAGAACGAACACTTTGCTCTTACGACAAATATTTCGTCAGGAGTACAAACATTCATTTTTATTATGTTTAGTACTCCTGACGATATAGTTCGTTATCAGAACGAAATGATAGTAGGCCCAACAACGTTTTTTAGCTATCCCAAAATCAACATACATTTTCGTTGTCACAACAAATTCTTTTTTTACGTGTGGACTTGAACAGAGGGGCGTCGGACTGGGGCGACAGCACCTATTAGTATTAGATTTTACAAATACTGTGTTACTTTTGTCTGCACATGGCACAGCCACCCTATGAGCGTGTCACATCCCGTTAGTGAGATTCGAATGTGACATGATATTCACACGAACGTGACAAAAATTCACATTCTGATGAGTATCGCGTCACATTGGTTGAATAACAGTGAGGCGGGCTGGACCCCGGCCGGACGCTGCCTGGACATGTGGTCGCCACCAGTGGACCAGACGCTGGAGGCAGGCTGCGCCCCACTGGCCGTGTTTTATTAGTGACACGCTTTTTTTGTGCAAGGGATTCAATCAAGAGAATAAGTCTCGAAAGAACGAAATTTTTCCACCCCATTAGGGCTGGTGGCGGTGGAGGGGGGAAGAGGGGAGAACGAGAATTAGGGGGTCTGACCGCGAGGCACGCCGAGCGGACAGACAGACAGACAGACAGACAGACAGACAGACAGACAGACAGCATGGCCATAAGCCCGTGGGCCTTGACTTTTACCCGTGTTCATTCTCGAAGCTACTCACGTTGAATCGCGCTTGCCGGGCGTACCCGGGCGGCCCGTACACGTATATCAGTAGCTAGCCTACCTTTCAGTCCGCCTAGCCACATTTCTCCTGTGAAAAAACATACAGATATTTTTTCATAAAAAATAAACACCCGTTACAGTTTATTTTTGTGTGACTAAAATAACTCTGTCCCCTCCCTCAACTGCGCCCCTGCAATAAATCTTTTCGAAAAAATAAAACTTTTAAAAAGAACCGCCGCGGAAATGTTTCATTGGTGGCCCTTTGTACTGCACGCAGGAAATGACCCTGCCAATACTTATCTCCCATTCATTTCTGTGCCGCTTCCTCCCAAGAGTGTGTTTTCCTTTCATCCAGGAATAAACCGGCGGCCGTTTTCGCTCCGCTTTGCAGGCCACTGCGTTTTCAGGAATCTCGCCCGCTGTGTCCTTCCAGTTTCCTGCCAGGATCCTGCCAGGAGGAGGTGAAGGGGACCGGGAAAAGCGGCTCGGAGACGAAGCACTGCACATACAAAAAGACTTTGTTGCACACTTTTTTAAAAAATCTGAAAATTCAGATAAAGCTACGAAAATGTATGTTGATTTTGGGATAGCAAAAAAATAATTGTGCGGCGTGCTATCAATTTGTTGTCAGAACGAACACTTTGCTCTCACGACAAATAATTCGTGAGGAGAACAAACATTTGACTCTTTTTTTTTTCATTTTTATGATATTTAGCCCTTCTGACGATGTCGTCCGTTGTCAGAACGAAATGTTCGGTCTCACAACAAATTGATAGTACGCCTGACGACATTTTTTTAAGCTAATCCCAAAGTCAACATACGTTTTCGTTGCCACAAAAATTTCTTTTTTTACGTGTGCGAAAAACGCCTGCCTCTTGACGACAGTGGCAAGGCGCATTCCGCAGACAAGAATGCCATCAAAACAACTGATGCCGTGCGCCGTCTTTGTCACAGCCGTGAATTGCGTAGAGGGGCTTCTAGGAAAACTTGAAAAATTCAACCGAAGTTTAGACAAAAAAATTTGCAGTGGGCTTAGCAACGCGACGGTGAGGTGGAGGGCACAGGGAAAGAGGGGGGCAGATGAAGAGAGGCAGAGACGGAAAGGCGAAAAGAGACAGAGGGGGTGGGGGAAGGTGGGAAAGGGGGTGGGGGGGGGGGACTCTGCAAGTGCAGCGAAAAAAGAGGCGCCACGCCGCCGGTGCGCCTAAAGAAGGCACTGCCGTAATCATCTTCATAAAAACAGCCGACGTGCCGTGAAGGCGGAAGGCGGCGGGGCGGAGGAGCCGCGAACAGAGACTCGTTGTAATTGAACGTAAAACGAGACCACCCGCGAAGCTCACGCCAAGCGGCCTGCCTCCAGTCGCCGCTTTTACGCGAGATTCGGCTGAAATTGTTGCAGGCACGGATCGGGCGAGGCGAGACCGGTGGAGGCGGCCGAAACTCTGGGCGCGTTTTGAGCTCCAGAGTCGCTAAATAAGACTCGAACCGAACGTGTGACCCCACCAATTGATTCCTCGTTCGGAGAGCAATCTATTGGTGGGGTCACACTTTCGGTTCGAGTATTATTCAGCGACTCTGGAGCTCAAAACGCGTCCAGAGTTTCGGCCGCCGGCGCAGGTCTTCTGGCCCACTGTGAGTCGGGTCACGGGGTTGGCCTGGTTGGCCTCCTCACCGAAGGCACCGCCACCTCCCCGACCATCGGGTGGATCTCCTGCCGGAGTGGCGCCGCGACCTCGAAGGACTACGGAGATTAAAATTAACTTGTCTTTATTATGCGTCAACATAAATCATTTCAAGGAAGCTGCCCCCTCCTTTTTCCTCCTCCCCTCCCACTGCTCCTCCACCACCGCGGTGCTCTGCAAATAACGCGTGGCGCACTGCAAATAATAATTCAACGGGGAGGGAAAAAAAGGATGTTGAGTTATTGTTCGGCGGCGGTTTGCGTGTTTGTTGGAATGGCGGGCATGGTCGACCATCGAAGGGCCGCTGGGCCGACGCCCTTGGAGGGACTCGGAAGCCCTTCGAGACCTCCAGCAGGCCCTCCGGGCCCTTATTCCCTTCAGGTGGCGGAGGGCCCGGAGGGCGATATCACGGCTGCAGCGGCATTGGCGTTCGTTACTTTAAAACGGAGCCTGCACAAAGGGCCCGCCCCTGCAACATTATTTTCTCAAAGTGCCTCTCGCCGGGGAGGCGGGGCCGTGCGGGGCCGGGCGGAGCGGAGCGTCAATTTACGGTGGCATCGGGGAAATGTTGCCTTTGATAGAAAGTGTCAAAGTTGGGCCACCCGGACCGGAGCGTCGCCTCGCCGTGCCTCGGCTGCGCTTGGCTGTGTGTGATGGGCCCAGGGCCCAGGGCCCCGCAGGCTGCAGTGAGGCGTTCGCAGCGCCCCCAGGTGCGAATCAAGCCGACTTTGGGCGGCCACTGCACAGTGGGCCAGAAACCGGCGCAGGCGGCCGAAATTCGAGACGAGTTTTGAGCTCCAGAGTCGCTAAATGGGGCTCAAACCGAGCGTGTGACCCCACCAATGGATTCCTCGTTCGGAGAGCAATCCATTGGTGGGGTCACACAGGACACTTTCGGTTCGAGTCTCATTTAGCGACTCTGGAGCTCAAAACGCGTCTCTAATTTTGGCCACCTGCGCCGGTTGCTGGCCCACTGTGCACTGCGTCCAATCTAGCTGCAGTCAAATGCTCGACGCCCTAGTGTTCTTAAGACCCTGTCCTGCCTCGGGAGGGCTTTTTCCGCCGTCAGTTTTCAGCGTGTTCACACAGTAAATGTCTAACGGTGAAAGGCTGCACTATTATGGTGGAAATTTTCTCCAAAATACCAACGAAATTCGTCAAAATATCTCTCAGGTACAGTGAATTCTCCATGGTATGTAATGAAGTCAGCTGCACCACCATAATATGGAACATTTTCTCCATGATATGGAGCATCTTCACTGAACAACATTTAGAGTGCACACACGACAACTTGGTTTCGTTGTCACGGTGGCAATCACCACCGTACCAGTGTACTGCCCGCTGCGTCCTTCCCTGGCAGGTGCAAAGCGATAGTATCCTGCAGCGCCGGATAAATACTTAAGCACTCCGCAACGCGTCAGTACAAACGCCCGACTCGCGAGCCAAACTTTCTGCCGGTCGGGGAGCAAGCTTCGGCTTGCCGGTGCAATGCGACGCGAAACGAGCAGTCGAAGCGGAGCACAGTGGGCCAGAAGACCGGTGGAGGCGGCCGAAGCTCTAGACGCGTCTTGAGGTACATGGACCACAGAGTCGCTAAATGGCTCTCCAAAGGAACGTAAGACCCCACCAATGGATTGCTTTCCGAACGAGGAATCCATTGGTGGGGTCACACGCTCGGTTCGAGTCCCATTTAGCGACTCTGGAGCTCAAAACTCGTCTAGAGTTTCAGCAGCATGCACCGGTCTTCTGGCCCACTGTGCGAGGCGCGGGGCGCGGTAATTAAAACCTGTTTTGAGAAAAGTGAAATAAAAGGGAGCCGCCTTGCAGTGCAGCCCTGCACGGTGCATATTTAGTGAGCCTCGCTGTAATCAATTTGAGCCTTTTCCCCGTCGTGGGCCCGGCCGGGCCAGTCATTAATAATGACCGGCAAGCTCGGCCCGGTGCAGCGGCCGACTGAGAGTCGTTTTCGTCGCTCTGTCTCTCTCGCACCCATACAGGACGCCCCGTGAGTGCGAGCGAGACGGAGCGACGAAAACGACTCTCGGACTCAGTCTGCAGCGGGGACGCGGCGCACAGTGGGCCAGAAGACCGGTGGAGGCGGTCAAAGTCCCGGACGCGTTTTGAGCTCCAGAGTCGCTAAATGGGACTCGAACCGAATGTGTGACCCCACCAAATGGATTGCTTCTCCGAACGAGGAATCCGGGGTCACACGTGCGGTTTGAGGCCTGTTTAGCGACTCTGGAGCTCAAAACGCGTCTAGAGTTTTGTCCGCCTCCACCGGTCTTCTGGCCCACTGTGCGGCGGACGAGGAGGAGCGTGGAAAATAAAGGAGTGACAGGACAGAGGGTAGTGAAATGACTGCCAGAGTAGTCCCGGCGGGATAACAGGTGCCCGTCCGTGTTTGCTACCCAAACGGAGCCCCACCTGGGACGGCGCGGCCCGGCCCCCCGTGGGGCCGCGTTTGTGGCACGACCGTGTGTTGACACGGGCAAATTACCAGGACAACACGCCATGTATTTTTTACTCCGTTACTTTTGTTGTTTTTTTTTCACATTTGCCGGTCGTGCTTTTGCACGCGGCCAAGGTGATTGCCAGGCCCTGCCTGCACTTCACCTGTGTTCCGGCCGAGCACACGCCCCCGGGGCCCCGCGCCCCGCGCGCCCCGCGAGCCCCGCGAGGGCCGGAGGATGACTAAATTAGCCGGCGCGCACTTTTTCCAGGCAGGAGATGAGATCGGAAATTATGTTTGTGGCGCTTTCGGGCCGCAAGTTAGGTTGGCGGGCCTGGCGGCGGTGGCGCGGCCCTGCGGCCAACGGCGGCACTGCACTCCGCCAATCTGCCGGCGAGGCGCGGCGCGGCGCGGCAAGGTGTAAATAGAGATGCAGACGGCGGAGTGGAAAACTTTGCCGTGCGCAGCGTGCGCAGCCAAGCGCAGGTGGTGCTTGTCTCGCTGCCAGCGCGCGGACGCCACCGCCGCACCCTCTCCGCCCCCCCGCCCCGCCGCCCCGCCCGCCCGCCCGCCCGCCCCGCCCCGCCACGCCGCGCGCCACCATCCCGGCGATGGTGCGGCAGACGCCACAACAGGTCATGTATTTTACAGCCGCCGTGTCTGGAATCGGCGTCACTCCCGCGCGCCACCTGTTGAGGAGAGAGAGAAAGACGAGGAAGAGGAGAAGACGAGGAGAAGAAGGACGTGGAGGACGAAGGGGACGTGGAGGACGAAGAGGACGAAGAGGACGTGGAGGACGAAGAGGACGTGGAGGACGAAGAGGACGTGGAGGACGAAGAGGACGTGGAGGACGAAGAGTACGTGGAGGACTAGGACGTGGAGGACGAAGAGGACGTGGAGGACGAAGAGGACGTGGAGGACGAAGAGGACGTGGAGGACGATGAGGACGTGGAGGACGAAGAGGACGAAGAGGACGAAGAGAGCGTAAAGGACGAAGAGGACGTGGAGGACGAACAGGACGAAAGGACGAAGAGGACGTGGAGGACGAAGAGGAGGAGGAGGACGTAAAGGACGAAGAGGACGTGGAGGACGTGGAGGACGTGGAGGAAGAAAATAGCTGGAGAGCCACTTGAGACAACACCCGGCCGGCGCGGATCGACGCCTACCTCCACGAGCGCGGCCTCCATGCAGGCAACGCGCGGCAGGAGTGCCCACCTCCGTCCACGGCACCCTGGATGCAGGCAGCTCATAGTGCATGCTGATGGCGTTCATTGCCACGAAGCGGATTTTGCTGGCAGCACGTCCGGAGGGCCCGCACGCACTAATGAAACATTGGCGTGGGCCGGATTTAGGGAGTGCAGGCCGAAGCCAAGCTGCAGGGCGCCGTGCGTGCCAGCGAAGTCGTTTTCGTCGCTCTGTCTCTCTCGCACTCAAGGGGCGGCACGCGTAGTGTAGGTGCGAAAGAGACAGAGCGACGAAAACGACTCTCAGAATCGGACTGCAGTCGGTGCCAGTGTGCCGGAAGACTCGCCGCCCCGCTGCATGTGTGCATTGTGTGCGCCCCCCCCCCTTTCCCCCTTTGCACATGTACTAAGTGCGACAAGCCCAGCTGGGGCCGGACCATGCCGGACGCAGTCAGACTACTAGCTCCAAGGCAGAGCCAAGGCACGCACTCCGAGCACAGCGAGGGGGCAACCAACCGTCATAGGGGCACGAGAAATTTTTTTGTGAAAATAGGCGGCGAAGAGGCCACCCACGCTAAGACAATGTCTTTTGGCGTGACAGTTTAATTGCCGATACATTTTTAGTGCCTCGCTCGTCGCGCCACGAATAAAACGCCACATTCTCTCTCCAACCAACCAGTGCCATGTCCTTGACGGGCGACCACACAATTTACAGACGCCCCCTAAACCGAAATCATCGGCTTTCAGTGCGCGGCCGTGGCCACGCTGGCCGCTCGCGTCACTGGCGCACAGTGGGCCAGAAGACCGGTGGAGGCGGCCAAAACTAAAGACGCGTTTTGAACTCCAGAGTTGCTTAGTTGGACTCGAATCGAGCGTGTGACCCCACCAATGGATTCCTCGTTCGGAGAGCAATCCATTGGTGGGGTCACACGTTCGGTTCGAGTCCCACTTAGCGACTCTGGAGCTCAAAACGCGTCCGGGATTTCGGCCGCCTCCACCGGTCTTCTGGCCCACTGTGTGGCGCTCGTTTACGAGCGACGCTCCGACGGCCGGCCCTGAAAATCTCGAATTTGGCGTCAAGTTTGGTCCTCCGCCAGCGCGGATGGGGGGCCGAGGTCAGGGCACCCCCACAGTGTGCCGCCCAGTGCGGTGGCGGCCCAGCGGCCCTCTGGTCCGCGGGCATGATTTAGGGCCCGAAGACAGCCCTTGCATATTTTACACGTGGCGACACTCCTAGTCCGCGTCACTGCCGGACGGACGACACGGCGTCTTCAATTTGGCACGGGCTTGCGCGACGTGTCACGACCCCTGCCCCCCTCCAGTTACAGATCTAGCCAATGTCGGCGCACTGGCGGACAGGGGCACGAATTGGCGCGGCCTCCCGGGTACACTGCCGCCGCCAAGGCCGCACAGTGGGCCAGAAGACCGGTGGAGGCGGCCAAAACTCCAGACGCGTTTTGAGCTCCAGAGCCGCTAAATGGGACTCGAATCGAGCGTGTGACCCCACCAATGGATTGCCCTCCGAGCGAGGAATCCATTGGTGGGGTCACAGGTTTGTTTTGAGTCCTATATAGCGACTCTGGAGCTCAAAACGCGTCTAGAGATTTGGCCGCCTCCACCGGTCTTCTGGCCCACTGTGGGCCGCCTAGGCCGCCGCCGTCCCGCTAAACGCCGCTCTCATTTTCCGTCTCCTTCCTGGCAGAGTACTCGCCCAGATTGGCGGCGCGCTCCGACCTCGCCGACGTCAAGGCCCCGTAAATATCCGGTCTTATCCCAATGATGCATTGTTCCGTCTCTTTTTATGTTGGACGCTCGGCCACGACTGCAGGGTGGGCCAGAGGACCGGCGCCGGCGGCCGAAACCCCAGACGCGTTTTGAGCTCCAGAGTCGCTGAACAGGACTCGAACCGGACGTGTGACCCCACCAATGGGTTCCTCGTTCGGAGAGCAATCCATTGGTGGGGTCACACGTTCGGTTCGAGTCCCATTTAGCGACTCTGGAGCTCAAAACGCGTCCGGGATTTTGGCGCCTCCACCGGTCTTCTGGCCCACTGTGCGGCCTTGGCGACGGGACACTCGGAGCAGCGCAGCATCGAGCCAGAGGAACTTTTAATTCCTTCCGGCTGAGGATGAGGGATGAACACGGACGCACCGCCAAGGCCTTGGCCAAGGTACAGAGGTTAGTACGTGTCCTACTTCTTCTATTTTCGTCTCCTTTCTCCTCTCCTTTTTCGCCCCAAACTGGAACAAAGACTCGGCGATGTGACTTAATTTATCGCTGGTACTACTTCGAAAACTATTGTCGCTGCATGGAGTCGCTGCAGTCTGGAGGAAAAGGGGGAAAAAGTTTGAAAAGATCTAATTTACCGAAGGGAACACAAAT
>NW_023144633.1:6685877-6693377 GCF_012932325.1 Thrips palmi
TGGGCTTAACTGTTTAGGCGCGGTAAACCGCGCGCAGTTTAAATGCGCGCGGGACAGGCGGAGAGAATTTGTGTCACATTCATTTTAGCGCGCGCGCGACGCGTCCGCCGGCCACCTTTCTCTTTCCTTTCCCTTTTTTTTTGCCTTTTTTTGTTTAAAAATGTGACAAATGACGAGGAAGCAGTGCATGACTTTCGCGGCTGAATGTGCCATACCGGCAAAAATTCACGAGCGCTCTGCATTTATTCATGGAAGCCATCTGTGATGATCGCGGAGGCCGTGCTATGACGAAGGACTGGTTTTTTAGCGCGTTGTTTTTGTTGTCGTTGTTTGTGTTCTTTTTTTTTCGCGCCTCGCAGTGGCCCGGCGTTTGTTGTCTGTCGTTTTCAGCAGTGTCGCGGCCGGATCCAATTTGTGCTCCCCGGTGTTCGGCAATCCTTATTACGTGACAGTTAGCTTCTTTCATCTGTGGCTCACGCACCACTTCTTCTTGGCTGTCACGCGGAGCGCGGTGTGGCGGGGCGGGGCGGGGCCTGGCGGGGCGGGGTGGGCCAAGAGACAAATTGCTGACAGCACATCTCCGCTACGGCATACGGTATGTGTGAGCTCAAGTGCGTAACTCCTGGAAGATAGTGGCAAGGCGCTCCCTCCCCACCCCACCCCGCCCCACCCCTCCTCCGTACCCTGCTCGTCTCGTCTACCGCGACAGCCCGCCGGATCGGGCAAAACCAAGAAGTGTTACTTCAAGCCCCGCCGAGCGGGCACAGCCCCGGCACTGCCGAGTGTAGCGCTGTCTGGGAGTCTGTGGAACTGGAGATTGGAGTCTAGTGGAGCCTTCGAGTCAGTGGCGACGAGTCTGGGTGCAGTCTTGCGTAGACGGCAAAAACGGTGCGCGGGTTGCCCGGACTGGAAAAATAACCTCATTTCCAGGAAGGGGCCTGGAAAAACCGGAGACCATTTTTGCCGTGTGCAAGGCCAGAGACTCACACGAATTAACAGCTCTTTAGTTCCCCAAAAACTCATTTTTTTTTCCTGCAACTTTTTTCCACGCTTTGCAACCTGCTCATCCACTTCTCTTCTTTGAAAGCCTTCACACTCTGCCCGATACTCCGGCCGAGGTGCGCGCTCCCTACTTGGTTATTCCGAACGCCTGCCCGCCACCGCCGTGGAGGAGGAAAGAGGAAAAAACGCTTTCAATCCTGAAACATTCACAGTAAGCATGTTCCTCTGACAAGGGATCCGTGGCATATTCGGACGTATTTACTCGCTGCGTTTGTGGAAATGAATAAAACATGGAGGAACTGCAGGTGTGCCTGGCTCGCGAGGCGCCTCGAACCGTTTTGCGGCGGATTTCAGCGTTCGCAGCTCCAGAGTCGCTAAACAGGACTCGAGCCGAGCGTGTGACCCCACCAATGGATTCCTCGTTCGGAGAGCAATCCATTGGTGGGGTCACACGCTCGGTTCGAGTCCCATTCAGCGACTCTGGAGCTCAAAACGCGTCCGAGATTTGGACCGCCTCTACCGGTCTTCTGGCCCGCTGTGCGCAGGGAATTGAAACCGCAGGGACAAGCCAGAACGACGACAAGAACGCGCACGGCGCGCACAGCGCTCGCTGTCAGCTGCGCTGACGTATCGCGGTCATGTCTTGGTCCACGCCACCAGAAAAAGAAGTAACCAAGACAAGCAAAACAAAAACAACAAAAACAAGGCAGACAACAAGAAGGGAAAAACGTGGGGCCGTGTCCATTCTGAGTGAGTCGTCGGGCGCAATACCATATGCATCAGCTGACACATGAGGGCCGCTAGCTGCGCCCCGCCTGCCCCGCAGGCTGCTGCCTCCGTCTCTCTCGCACCCACACGTCACGTCGCGAGGCGCCCCGCGAGTGCGAGAGAGAAAGCTGCCTGCCGAGGCGCCGAGGCCGCGAGCTCCCCGACGGATGGCCCCGCTTTGTACGAGTCAGAGGGCGCAGCCCGGCGCAGCCACAGTGGGCCAGAAGGCCGGTGGAGGCGGCCAAAACTCTAGACGCGTTTTGAGCTCCAGAGTCGCTAAATGGGACTCGAACCGAACGTGTGACCCCACCAATGGATTGCTCGTCGAACGACGAATCCATTGGTGAGGTCACATGTTCGGTTGGAGCCCCGTTAAGCGACTCTGGACCTCAAAACGCGTCTAGGATTTTGGCCGCCTCCGCCGGTCTTCTGGCCCACTGTGTACCGCCTTGCGCGTCTCGCCAGACTCATTAACCAGCTCACCTTATTCGCCGGGAAGACAAGTTTGACGCTGTCATTCAATGCTGCAGCTTTGCAAATGCTTTGCAAATGATTTCCAATGCTTTGCATTGCAATGCTCTGCATGCTTCATGCCGTGCATTGAGAGGTGGTATGGTCCTGCAGCACAAGACGCGGAGGGGGAGCTTTTTATTCTGTAACCACTCTTTTGGAGGCTCCCCTTATCAAATAACACACACACACACACACACACACACACGCGCGCGCGCGCGCGCAGTCAGGCGGGCACGCAAGAAACATCCATGCGGAATCGACTACAGTATCCATATCTCGGGCACAAACCCTTCTATTCCATATCCCGAATCCCCCGTCCCTCAGCAAGACCGTGCTCTGCTCCCCGGCCCCCTTCTCTCTCTCTCTCTCTCTCTCTCTCTCTCCCGCTCCCCTTCCCTTGCAATAGCTCCCGAGTGGTGCGCCTCCGATATTCATGAAGTTCTCTCACCTGTCTCACCGCGACACGGGATTCTCAGAAATAAGAAATACAAAAGGCAACGTTTGCAAGGCGAGTGGGCGACGCGGCAGCCGCGGCAGCCACGCGGCAGACTGATTCCGAGAGTCGTCTTCGTCGCTCTGTCTCTCTCGCGCCCATACGGGACGCCCCGTGAGTGTGAGAGAGACAGAGCGATGGACTCTCGGAAGTCCGCAGTGTAGCACAACAGGTGATTGGCTGGCGAAGTGATGCGGAGGCTCGGCCGGCCGCTGGAGCCGCTTCCTCCAGGATCCTCCAGGACGAGGAAGGGAACGCTGGAATGGAACAAACCTTGTTTATATGCGGATAATAAGGTTTCGCTTTTGTTCGCCGCTCGGGTCGGGCGGGCTGCTGCCTGGCCGCTGCTGCCTGCTTGTTCCTGTAGGCAGCGTCCGGCGCAGAGAAAACTCTCATATCCCCTTATAATCATGTTAGGGAGGACACGATATCCGCTGCACGCAATAAGAGGCCCGCCGAGGGAGTGGGAGAGAGAGGGGAGGGGGGGGAGGGGGAGAGAGGGAGAGAGAGAGAGAGAGACAGAGAGAGAGAGAGAGAGGGGAAGGGAAGGCGAGAGCGAGCGAGAGAGAGAGAGAGAGAGAGAGAGAGAGAGAGAGAGAGAGAGAGAGAGAGAGAGAGAGCTGCATTATTGTCCTACGCCGCGCGTGCAACCAAGCGGGTGACGTAATTTTGAGGGTGTCTTGGGGTCCCACTTCCCCCCTCCCTCCCCCTGGCCGTGCCTTCTCCAATTACTGCTCCATACCGATATCGGGCCGCCTCGTCAGTGAGTGGTTCACCTTGCGGATGCCACCCCCTCTCCCCTCCCCCCGCCGCCCTCGCCGTCGGGCGTTCTGGACGAGAAAAGCAGATTCTGCTCGCGCACGTCAAAAAAAAAAAACGACAAAAAGGAACAGCTTTTTGCAGAAAAGTCACTGGGAATTCAATAATGAGACTCGCGTGAGTGAAAATTCCCATACCGAACGTGTATTTTCTACTACCCAATCAGGGGGGCAAATCCGGGGAAAACACACTCACCTGGGAGGCTGTTTGCAGTGTATCCTTCTCGTCCTAGGACGCACCTCGTTTTTGAAACACCTCCAACGTGGACACACGGCTAGTAATATTGGCACTTTTGAAGGAACGGCGTGTCCACCCCCCCCTTGCCCAGCCACTCTGCACGCCCGCCTTCCCCATTCAGATGCTAAACAGTTCCTGCGATTGGCGGGCTCTCAGCCCCCCTTCCCCCTCCCCCCCCTCTCGCCCCTCACGGCACCCTACAACGCGCACCGATACCGGCCTATTTAAACACAGCAGCACATCGTCAGTAGGAGGGCTGTTTTTTTTTCTTCGAAGCTGAAGCAATGCCCGTGCTTTGCCGCCTCGTGTGTGTGTGTGAGAGAGAGAGAGAGAGAGAGAGAGAGAGAGAGAGAGAGAGAGAGAGGAGGGGGGGGGGGCGGATCGTCCCTCTCGTCTTTATGTATCTTTTAACGCGGGAAATGGATATGCTTGTCTCCTGCCTTTGCCTTGAAATAATAATCATCGCTGGGAAAACAAAATAATCTCGGCTACATGGAATGGCCACACACACGGCCGATAGTGACAAAAAGTCACGCCAAAACTGGGCTTGAAAGAGAAATCACCTACAGGTTGCCTGGCGGCAAACATGACAGGCGCCACACAGTGGGCCAGAAGACTGATGGAGGCGGCCAAAAGACTAGACGCGTTTTGAGCTCCAGAGTCGCTAAATAGGACTCAAAACAAACGTGTGACCCCACCAATGGATTGCTCGTTCGGAGGGCAATCCATTGGTGGGGTCACACGCTCGGTTCGAGCCCCATTTAGCGACGCTGGAGCTCAAAACGCGTCTAGAGTTTTGGCCGCCTCCACCGGTCTTCTGGCCCACTGCGCGCGACGGCAGGCCTTTGCGCGGAGTCAAGGACTCGAGCGTCGCGCGGTGAAAACCACGCGCTAAAATTACTGTTTGAATAGATTCCAGGGACGCGTTCCTCAGGTGCGCGGGGCCCAAGGCCGCCCCCCGGGGAGCCCCCCTGGGGCCCAGGGCCCGGGCCGGCCTGGGCAGCTGGAGCTAATTGTGTGGACCTGCTGGAGCGTGATGTCTGGGCCCCGCCGGCCCGCCGGCCCGCCGCGCAGGGACCCGCCGTCTCTCTCGCACACACGCGCGCCAGCTCCCACGCACACCGTTATGTCCTTTTCCAGCGCTCCGGGGCTGGAAAATAACAAATCAGGGAGTTTGGGTTGAGTAATGGCTCATGTGAGGGTGAAAACAAAATCAGCGCGTTTTCGGCGGGGCGTGGCGGGGCGTGGCGGGGCGTGGCGGGGCGTGGCGGGGCGTGGCGGGGCGTGGGGGGCGTGGCGGGGCGTGGCGGGGCGTGGCGGGCGTGGCGGGGCGTGGCGGGGCGTGGCGGGGCGTGGCGGGGCCCCCGTTCAGAGTGGAAAGAGATCGAAGAATGAGTTGCGAAGGGGACCGACCAAAGGCCTTTCTGCGCCCGGCCAGCGCTCCCCCCACCGTGTATGTGCGTGTGTGTGTGTGTGTGTGTGTGTGTGTGTGTGTAAGTGTGTTTGCGCAGCCTACGGGGTCACAGCGGAAGTGTGCGTTCGTCCCGTTCCGAGGGGCATGCCGGGGGCGGGCCGGGGCCGGGCCGGGGGCAGGGGCACCGAGGGGCTCCGGGTGGGGACCGGCGAGGACGGAAACACCAATAAACGTCTCTCCATTTTCGTGATAACGCCCTCCGGCCGATTGCCAAACCATCACACCTCCTTTGCGTCGGCTACATTTCATTGTGTTGCTGCGGTTCGCAGTGTGTGTGTGTGTGTGTGTGTGTGTGTGTGTGTGTGTGTGTGTGTGTGTGTGTGTGTGTGTGTGTGTTCGTGGAGGGGGACAAATCGGCGGTCGAGGCAGTTGGTGATAATGGTCCACCACCCCTCCGGCCCCGCGGCCGCGGCCCCCACTGCCGGCATGGCTGGCGTCGCGCGCCTGTTCTTAGGCACGGCCAATGGCACGGCCAAGGCGTGGCGGCGCAGCAGTGGTGTCTCCAAGGGCTTGCATTAGAGCCAGCCACTTCCGTCGATTTGCTTGGCCCCTCGGCTCGGCTCGGCTCGGCTCGGCTCGGCTCGGGCTCGGCTCGGCTCATATTAATCAGCGTCAATACCAGCCCGGACCGACCGGCCGGCCGGCGACCGCACGACGGTTTGAACGGTCCGCACTGGGCCGGCCCTTTATTGTAGGGCCTCCAGGCCGCCCTACAGCGCCACAGGGCCGTAGGCAAGGCCGAGGGTCGAGCCGGCGGCGCCACCAATAAGTCGTCTGTCTCTCTCGCACCTACACGGGACGCCCCGTGAGTGCGAGAGACAGAGCGACGAAAACGACTCTCAGTCTGCAGCCGCCAGGAGGCCACACTTCTCTCAAAGAGTGATGTAATGGTTGTTTCGGCGGGGCCGCTCCGCACTGCTCCGCGCCGCTCGGCTTTGCTCGGCACGGCCGGTGAGCCCTGCTCGAGATTTGGCGTGTGTTTTCGCACCAAAAAGTCCTTTGGAAGGACAAGGACGACTCTGTCCTGTGTGCGAAGAGTGGACAGAGACAGCAGACATGCACACAGCAGGCAGACAGACAGACAGACAGACAGACAGACAGACAGACAGACAGACAGACAGACAGACAGACAGGCGCCTTACTTCGTGAACCGAGCAAGCAACAGGCCGTGCGTCGTGAGTCCACGGGTCCACGGTGCAGTGGGTCACGAGCCCGGAAAGTGCAGGCATCGTCCGCGATGCCGCCGCTGGCGCGGGTTCAAATCCCAGCGGCGGCGCCACCCACAAAAAGCACAGCGCACAGCGCTCCGCCGCTGCGCCACTGCCAATAAAGATGAACCGACGCGATTACGCTTTACGGCGATCGGTTGTTGTGATCGTGTTATTTTGCCTCGCGACCTGCGCGACAGCAACAACTATCCGAACGCAGGGGTTGGCGGCGTTCGTCGGTCGCGGGTTCGAGTACACTGGAAGTACACCACGGTGACATTTTCACGATGTTTCCGTATTCCCAGTGTAGCGTGAGGGACAAAGTGTTTTTCTTCCGTGGTGTTGGTACGCCCGGAAACGGACCGCTTCATTACGAGTGTGTCAGTACCGGGCGGCGGGTACTCCGGCTTGGCCCCGAAGGCCCCCGCCCCCTGGACCGGCCCGCGGTGCGGTGGGGCCGCGGTGTGGGGCTGCGGGGGCCGTGGGGCCGGGCAGGAGCAGGCCTCCAGAAAGCAATCCCAGCAGGTACAGAGAGAGAGCCAATTCTGGGTAACGATAAAACAGGGAGAAATCAAAGTGCAATCTCTCCCGGCCGCGGTGCGGACGATACCTGTGGGTTGAGGGGGAGGGGGCGTGAATCTTTTATCCAAAGCAATATTCCAAAGCAGTGCCACGTGAAGCACGCCTGCTACGCCTGCTTGCCTCTCGCGGCCAAAGGCTCTGCAGGCTCCGCAGACTCCAAGGCCCTGGCGCCGCCTCAGAACGGCGCCCCTGGGTCCAACCAGGTCCGACCCGAGCCGCGCCACACGCACGGCTGCAGGGCTCACGGCAGTCGGCGCAAAAATCGAAGGCTATATCAGCATTAAAATCATTTTCCCGGCCAGAGGCGGCTGCGCGGCGCAGTAGTCGGCAAACTGAATCCAAGCCCGGCCGCCGTTTCGCCGCTCTGTCTCTGTCGCACTCACGGGGCGGCCCGTTGAAGTGGT
>NW_023144633.1:6698377-6713377 GCF_012932325.1 Thrips palmi
AGCCTCCACCGGTCTTCTGGCCCACTGTGCGGCACGGCACGGAGCGACGCGGCCGAAATGGCATTCTTCACGGCGGCAAAGAATGCTTTCCACGTGCAAAAACGCACCGCTGTGTAATTGCAGCAGCATTAGCGCTGGGTGCGGTGCGGCGCCACGCGGGACAAAAGTCGCGGTTTGGCGCGCTGCAGTGTCGCTGCAGACGGTGTAGCTCGCCAGAGTAGTGCAGCTCGCCAGAGTGGCAACTGAAATGCAATTTTTAGAACCTTCTGGGTTTTTTTAAAACAATTTGACTTTGCGCGTGCACACCATGTATGATGGATGGGATTCAGACAAGTGAGCGACGCCGGCACATAGTGGGCTAGAAGATCGGTGGAGGACCGGTGGAGGCAGCCAAAACACTAGACGCGTTTTGAGCTCCAGAGTCGCTAAACAGGACTCGAACCGAACGTGTGACCCCCACCAAAGGACTTCTCGTTCGGAGAGCAATCCATTGGTGGGGTCACACGTTCGGTTCGAGTCACATTTATAGCGACTGTGGAGCTCAAAACGCGTCCAGGATTTTGGCCGCCTCCACCATCGGTATCCCTGCCTACTGTGAAGCGCTGGCTGGCTGGTGTTAAATCCGTGCGGTAGGCGGCGGTAGGTCTTCGTCCGGGCCGGACTTTGTTGTTCGGGGTTGGCGCTGGCGCGCGCTGGCGCACAGTGTGGCGGCGGGATCTAGCCGGCAGAGCCTCGTTAAAGCCTGGTCACTGCCGGCCACCCCGTCTAGCGAGTCTTCATATCACGGCCGCATGGATACTGCATGCCCAAGAATATTACGAGCGCGCCGCCAGCGCCGCCAGAGGGGAGCGGAGAGCGGCGTAACTAGGACGGCGCCGTGCTCAGGTACGGCCTTGTTGGCGGCGGCCGCGGTGCGTCCCCGCGGCGGCGTGCTCTTTATGACCCTGATTCACGTACTGCTGATTCCGCAGCCAATAAAATATAAGAATTGACCCCAGTCAGCCCCGCCGGCCCCGCGGCGGCGGTCGCGACCCCCGGGCCGTGTGCCGCCCCCGGGCCCGGGCAGCAAGCGGCAGTCAAGCGGCGGCTTTAGAGCGGACGGGCGAGTGGCAGCGCATCGACGTTAGCAGCAACAACAACAACTAGCCCCCAAACACACTTTAAAGTTCTCCTTTTTATTCGCGGACGCCCTTTTTGTTGTTGTTGTTTCTCGAGTCCAGCAGATGGAGCGCGGCGTCCCACAGTGGGCCAGAAGGCCGGTGGAGGCGGACAAAACTCTAGACGCGTTTTGAGCTCCAGAGTCGCTAAACAGGGCTCGAGCCGAACGTGTGACCCCACCAATGGATTGCTCTCCGAACGAGCAATCCATCGGTGGGGTCACACGTTCGGTTCGAGTCCCATTCAGCGACTCTGGAGCTCAAAACGCGTCTAGAGTTTTGGCCACCTCCACCGGTCTTCTGGCCCACTGTGCGTCCAGGGGGGCGGCCGCGTACAAACGACCAGCCCAGCCTGCGGGCTGGTTCTGAGGCCTCGTCGGTCTGTCTCTCTCGCACCCACACGGGGTGCCCCGTGAGTGCGAGAGAGAGAGAGAGAGAGAGAGAGAGAGAGAGAGAGAGAGAGAGAGAGAGAGAGAGAGAGAGAGAGAGAGAGAGAGAGAGACCGGGCCGCGCGTCACACAAGGGCCTCGCGTCCAGCGGACAGTCCGGCTGCGCGCATACATGAGGGGCCCGTCAGAGAAGTCAACTCGCTGCTCACAATCTGGCTCGCAATCAGAACAGCCAGCGCTGCCCCCTCCCTCTCCTCCCCACGCCGCGTAGGCACGGACCGGGGCTGTGAGGCCATCAAAACAGAATAGTGCGTCAGTAAACCGGAGGGTTTCATCTCTCGACCTCCTCCCCCCCCCTCCCTCGTCGGGGGATGAGGGGGAGGGGGTAAAAAGGGAATGAAAAAGGGTCGGTGCGGAGAGATAGAGGAAGGTGGGAGGAGGACACAAGCAGTGAGTTTAAAGCCCCGAGAAAAAGCGTGTTGCGTTGCCGGGCTGGGCGGCGGCGGCGCCACGGCGGAGAGACACTCGTATTTTCGCGCCAAAAGGCCGACAGTGAGGCGATGACGTCATGGCCGTGATGAGCGAGGCGCGGCGCGGTACTCAAAAGCGCCGAGATTTGTTTATCGTTTTATTGGCGTCGGGTGGCGGCGCTGCGAGGCACTGCGCCCAAGTGATACCGCCGAGCTGACGACGCAGCCCACTTAGCGTTGCCGCCGCCCCAGTGGGCCAGAAGACCGGTGGAGGCGGCCAAAACTCCAGACGCGTTTTGAGCTCCAGAGTCGCTAAGCAGGACTCAAACCAAACGTGTGACCCCACCAATGGATTCCTCGTTCGGAGAGCAATCCATTGGTGGGGTCACACGTTCGGTTCGAGTCCCATTTAAGCGACTCTGGGAGCGTGGTGGTCCTGCTCCCGCGATGCGCGTACACGCAATACCCGTCCTGCCGCCTCGCATCGCGACATGGCGTTACGACGTCCTGGCAGAAGGGGTGGGGAAGGGAGGGGGGTGGGGGAAGGTGCTCTGTAAACGCAGCCCTAATTAATCATGCAATGTGACCTGAACTGCGGTGCGAGGAACGCCACCAAACACACTGACTGAACAACAACGGATCCGACGCCGGGCGGGGCGGGGCGGGGCGGGGCGGGGCGGGGCGGGCAATAGCAGCCAGATTCCTATGTCGGAGTAATTTCGACCGGCGCGCTTCAGGCCGTGCCTGCCGCGCATGCCGAGGCCACACGACCACCAACCGCACGACATTCATTCGGGTTACCGAAGAGAGGAAAAGTCGCCGCGACGAATGAATGGTATTTTCAACGTGAATTTTGCTTCGTGTTTTGCTGTGTTTCGCTTTTTTTCTTGTTGCGTCAACATAAGTGTTTTCTTGCTTACTTTCGGCGGTCTTCAGTGTGGTGATCCGGCTCAAAAATTGAAGTCTGCGTCTCGCGGTGCGTTCGGCACAGCACAGCGTGCGAGTCGACCTTTTCCCGTTCGAGAGAAGAAAAGCGGGAAAAGGGAGACCAAAACAAATAAGAAAGCAGCGGGGAAACTGTGCAGATTTGTGCACAAAAGCGGACCATTGAGGTGAGGCGTCTGGCGTGCGCCTCCAAGCTCCGCAGTCGAGATGATCTCGGCAAACCTTTGCAGCCTTCGCGGGCCTTGGCGCTTGCTGTGCTCGCCCCTTTTCCGGCAGAGTGCTCGCTCTCTCTCTCTCTTCTCTCTCTCTCTCTCTCTCTCTCTCTCTCTCTCTCTCTCTCTCTCTCTCTCTCTCTCGTCTCTCTCTCAGGGCCGCCAGCTCGGCCAGTCCTCGGCCAGCCCCGCGCAGATAAAGTGACCTTTGGAGTCTCCTCGCGGCCGGCAACAAGTAGCACGAGAGCACTCCGTCACCCCCAGGCCGCCCCGCCCCGCCCCGCCCCGCCCCCGGCCGGTCCGGCTGCACGGAAGGGGCGGACAGGATCACGGCCTCGGAGGATCATTTCTGGCTTCCGAATGGCTCGACAGCGGCGCGTGTTACGAAGCAGAGACCGGAGGAGACCGCCCGGCCTCCGAGACGCCAAGAAGGGCCTGCCGCTGCCCAGCCCAGCGTGGCCTGAGGCCTGGCCTCTCAAGGGCCGGCAGGTGTGCCGCCTGCTTTCGGAAAGCCCTTTGGGTCCTGGGGCCGGCGTTGGTGATGCTTGTGGTCGGCACGGAGGCGGCGGCGGCAGCCGGGTCCGGCGGTCTTCACATTCCCGACACTCCATCCTCGACAACAACAACAACAACAACAACAACAACAACAACGGTAGCAGCAGCACACAGTGGGCCAGAAGACCGGTGGAGGCGGTCAAAATCCCAGACGCGTTTTGAGCTCCAGAGTCGCTAAACAGGACTCAAACCGAACCTGCGACCCCACCAACGGATTGCTCTCCGAACGAGGAATCCATTGGTGGGGTCACACGTTCGGTTCGAGTCCTGTCAAGCGACTCTGGAGCCCAAAACGCGTCTAGAATTTCGGCCGCCTCCACCGGTCTTCTGGCCGGCCCACACTGCGCTGTGGAGCACAGCGCTCTCGCCTTCGTAACCGCAATTTAAAACAAACAGCGTTTGCGTGCGTGTTGCCGGCCGGGGGCGTAATCGTGCGGTAGTCGGCTCATTACGACATTACGCAGCATTCCGAGAGTCTCGCTCTGTCTCTCTCGCACCTTTACGGCACGCCCCGTGAGTGCGAGAGAGACGGGGCGACGAGAACGACTCGGAATCAGCCGCCTGCCGCGCAAAACAGTTTGGCACGCGCCACGCACGCGCCACGCACGCGCCACGCACGCGCCGCGCAAGTCATCGTGCCGAAAGAAGGGTGTCTGGGGAGCGGGGCGAGACCGGCATGGCGAAGGTCGTCGCCCGCTGGGCAAATTTTTATAGGTGTCTCTCGGTTGAAATCGAGGGGGCAACCACTCTAGAAATCTTGTGCCCCCTTAGCGCTAGAAATCTATGGGGAATCTGAAATCTTGCTCCAAAAACAAGCTAATTTTGGGCGGAATATCGGTTAAAATCTTGCAAAATCCGACGAAATCTTTAGCCTTAAGAAATCGTGTGTCCCCAAACATCCAATGTGGTTGCCCCCTCGGTTGAAATAACAACCTGGCCAAGAAAATAAATCGACATGAAACCGAAAATGTCACAGCTCGACTCGACTTTCCTGACAGTGTCTGTTTTCCCTTTTGGTTGACCTTGTTCCGTTTTTTGTTTTTTGTTTGTTTTTGTTTGGCTGGAATCGCCTTAGAGCGGACCGCTTTCCGCGTGCTTTACGGGCTCGGCGAGGCACACGTGATGATTCCACGCCATTTCCGCCCCATTGGGCACTGCAGCCCGATGCCGAGAGTCGTCGCTCTGTCTCTCTCGCACTCACGGGGCGCTCCGGACAGGTGCGAGAGAGACAGAGCGACGAGACGGCTCTCGGAGGCAGCCCGCCGCGTCCACTGCGGTGCGCGACGCGCGGCGCTAGTTCGATAGTGCAGTTATTTACCGCATGCGGACGAGGCAGCCGGCCCAGGACAACAAATCTACTTACAACGCCGCCAAACTTATCACCTTTGTTCTAAGCAGTATATTTCCGGGCGAGTGTGGCATAAAAAAGCGGGAGTTTATCTCACGCCGTCCCTTTAAGAGATGGAGAATCCACGCCAAAGAGACGCCACTCTTTCTCTCACTTTTTTATCCCCCCGTCTATTGCTTCCTACCTTTCGCTGCAAATCTCACGGATCGTTAAATACCACGCGTTTCGGAAAGCGTCGAACTCCAACGAGAGCGCGCACAGACACGGTTCACGGTTTCGCTCCCTCACACCCGTGCCACTTTTTTTTTCTTGCTCATTTTTTCCCTTTTTTTTTGTTTTTGTCGGTCTGGTTTTTCTTTCTTTTGTTTTGCGTTTATACCAGAAGGTAATTCACGCGTTAATTTCTTCCTTTCTCGGCTGTTTTACTTCCCGCATAATTATTTATGGCATTGCCTCGCTCTGCTGGTGTGGCGAGAGGAGAGGAGGGAGGGGAGGGGAGGGGAGGGGAGGGGAGGGGAGGGGAGAGGAGGGGAGGGGATGGGGTACGCGCCGGGTCGAGTGCCTAGGAGAAACGGCTGTTGACAGGACTCGGATCGCTTGTTGCCGATCATCAGGTAATTGCGTTGTGCACCGGGTTACTGTCTGTCCGTCCGTCTGTCTGTCTGTCTGTCCATCCGCCCGTTCGGTTCCTTTCGAATGTGTTTGCCCAGCCCCGTTCTGCAATCCAGACACTTACATGCACCACGCTTGCACAATGCCAGGGTGGTTGTTACCCCCACCCCCTTCCCCCTGCCGGGCCGTGTTCTGACAGTGTGGTGGGCTGCAGGCCCCCTCCTCCCCCGATCGACCCCGCACTGCCAAGAAGCCGCCGACACACTGCAATCAGACGAGTCAATAAGGGGCACAGACGGCCGTTCGTTAACAACCTGCGTTTCGTAGGCAGGCGCTTCTTGTTCGCAGAGCGGCGTCGCGGCGGCAAAGCCATCTCCTCATTTGAAGCGCGTCCTGGTTCGTCGACTGGCAAGCATTCCAGTCCAAGGGGAAATCACTGTGAATTTCGGTGTACAAATCCAACGAATATCAGTCAAACTTCGATGAATTTGAGTCGAATTTAGTTGAATTTGAGTCGAATGTCGATGAGTTTGAGTCGAATTTCGATGAATTTGAGTCAAATTTCGATGAACTTTGGTCAAATTTTAATGAATGTTACATGTTTGATGGATTTCGAAATTGGCTGGAGTTTTTTCCCCTTGTTCCAGTGCGTCGGCTCGGCAAACGCTGGGAAAATGTACGTAGCTAATTTCTGCTTTGCAACAAAAAACAATTACACGGTAAAAACGGAACCTGGTTTTCCCAGGAAGCCTATGGTAGAGACATAGGCGATTTCCAGGGAGCTCCTGGGAAAACCAGGAACCGTTTTTACCGTGTATTTTTCCAAAAAAAAATCAAAAATCAAGACTGGGTTGGACCGACCTTTTTTTTTCGCCATCCTCGCACCTCCTGAAGCAGCTGCAGCGCGGCTGCCTTGTCACTCTGTCTCTCTCGCACGCATGGGGCGTGCCGGGGGCTGCTAGAGAGACAGCCTGCGGGTCTCCGGAAATCAAAGCGACTGGCGTTGCTGTGGTGACGGGCGGCTTTTCCTCGTTGTCGCGTCGGCCTTCCGGTCGGTTCGAAGTTCGAACTGGAAAGAAGGAAGGAGGGTGGCGAGACAGGCAACCTGCTGCCCAGCCCTCTTCCCTCCACTCAGGAGATTGCTAAAGTTTGCTAGATGACAACGGGACGCTGAGACACTCCTGGGGCAGAGGCCGGCGGGCGGGGCCGGCCCGGGCCGCGGGGCGTCGCGCGAGGGGTTCTAAATCAGGCCTGTGTCACTACGGGGAGGACCTGTTGGTCCATCCGTGGGAAACATCATCTGCCACAACACACGCCGCGAGGCCAGCAATGTAACGAAAACAAATTAGTTTTTGTCTCTTTTTTTAGAAGCAGAAACAACTTTAGGGTGCGAGAAAATTTGATTTCGGGGCCCCCTCCTTTTGAGCGCGTCCGCTCGGTTTGAGATATTTCAAGCGGGCTGTGCCCCCCCCCCTCTTTCCATCTCCTGCTGCGCCCCCCTTGACGCGTGGTATGGCATGTCCCCCTCAAATCAGTACGCTGGGGTGACAAATTGAATCGCGGTGCCCCCTAGTTTTTCCTGTTTTTTCCTGTTTTTTTTTTTTTCTCCCAGATTTTTGTTTTTTCTTTATTTTCCCGCGCGCGGTAGACAGCACGGACAAAGGAGGCGGGGGAGGTGGGAGGGCCGAAAGAGACAGAGAGAGGGGAGAGGGGGAGAGAGAGGGGGCGGAGAGACAGAGAGATGGAGACAGGAAAAGGAAAGATAGAAAGTTGAGAAGTGGCAGAGAGAAGGATGAGGGAGTCCATTTACGACGTGTACATCCGTCAAGACTCGTCCCGCGACATGCTCGTTGCCTACCTGGAGGGAGGCCCGGAGGTCCTGGACATCCTGGACGCGTCCTGGACGGGCGGCGTTCTGTCTCCGGGTAACGAGGCACCGGGCCTGCAATGTGGGGGTGTAGGGTGTAGGGTCAGAGATTTATTTTGCTGCAGAACCACGACAGCGATAATAATTGCATTCGTTGCAACGTTGCTACACCGCCAAAAGAGACAACCTCTCGCTCTCTCTCCCTCTCCCTCTCTCCCTCTCTATCTCTAACTCCTTTGGCAAACAGGCTCGTTTTCGTTAATTTGAAACACGTTTTAACACACGTTTCTAGTAAAATTAACGCAATTTTTTGAAAAGCGAAAGGGAAAGAAGACTTTCTTTCAAACGACCACATTTTTAGTGTGTTTTTGTTGCTGGTTTTATTTTATTATTTTTCCGAGGCCCTATTATTTATACTTTATGTTTTTGGTTTGTTGTTGTTGGTTTCTTTTTCCGACATCGCGCAGGCCCTTATGACTGACTGGCTGGCATCCCGGTCGATGCGTCGCGACCGTAAATTGGCGCCAATATTTCTCGGACCAGAGCCGAGCCGAGCCGAGCCGAGCCGAGCCGAGCCGGTCACCGAACCTCACGGATGGCGGGCTTGGCGCGCACGAACGAACCCAGTCAGTCAGTCGTACCGCCTTGTTAGCAGCAAAACGCCCTCGCACTCATTTTCGCCCCTTTCTACTCATAATTATTAGAAAATAAATAATAAAACGAGCGCGCTATCGAAACTTGAAACTCCCGCCCAAAATTTCAAGATACCGCGGCGCACGCCACCCCGTTTCCCCGCGCTGAATAGCTGTTACGGATTTAACTTTGGCATGTTCCCCACCAGCAGAACGTAAACAAAGTTTAGGACACCCTATTTTTTTGTTTCTTTTTTTTTTTTTTTTCGCTTTTCTCTCTCTCTCTCTCTCTCTCTCTCTCTCTCTCTCTCTCTCTCTCTCTCTCTCTCTCTCTCTCTCTCTCTCTCTCTTCGCTCGTTCGATTGGATCGATTGGATCGCCGTTCGAGCTCTCGGCCGCGGGGTGTGGCCAGCCTGCCAAGTTAATACAGACCCTTCATTGAATTCCGACAAAAGTGTGTTTCGAGTCTCGGACAGCAATGCCCGCGCCAGCTCCTGGAAGCACAAGCAGAATCTCAGTAAAAAAAATCCTCACGACTTCGGCTGTGTGCGTCATCCACCCTTCCATCTGTGCTTTCGGTGTCGTTTCGAGTTATATCATCCAACTAACCGTCTTTCCACCTATCCATCTACCCATCTATGCAACCATCCAACTATCCATCTATCCGTCTTGGGCTTTCCTCCGCGTCAGTTTCGCTTCCCTAATGAGACCCCTTCCATGGAGGCTCACTTTTCGCAAAAAGCATCGCTCTTGCCGCTGCCGGACTGGGAGGGGGCAGGGGGAAGAGGGAGGGGGGGGGAGACTTTGCTAAATGGGCCCGCCAGGTCCCCTGCAGCCCCGGCCTGGCCCCGGCCTGGGCCAAATGTAGTGAAGTGCGAAGTTTGCGTGCCAGAGGTGGAAGGTCTTCTTGAGCGGCGGGGAAGAGCGAGGCGCGGACCGCGGAGTCATTGTCGTAAGTCGGGGCCATTTTCAGGCCTTTCGTTCGGATACCTTTCAGCGTACCACCTAGGGGGTGGGGGTGGGGGGGGGGAGGGGGAGTGGAACGGCGCAAAGCCTCCCGACTACTTCTACTTGCGTTTTCAATCAGGAAGATGGCTGCGCATCTCCTTTACTCGAGCGCACTCACTCAATTCCGTCTCTCTCGCGGCCTCCAACGCCGCGCGCCGCCCTCCCGCGGGTCGCCTCTCTCTCTCTCTCTCTCTCTCTCTCTCTCTCTCTCTCTCTCTCTCTCTCTCTCTCTCTCTCTCTCTCTCACCGCACTCAGACGCACGCACACAGGCACGCCAACGCAAACGACTTGCACGCGTGCGCGAGCGCCCAGGTAAGTAAGTACCTCTCGATACGAGCTGCGCTCTGCGGTTCCGAGCGCTCCCACTTTCCCCCATCGACACTTCAAAAGAACAGGAAAAAAACGTGTTTCTCTTTTTCTTTTTTTAGTTTTACCAGCGTCGTGAAACGTTTAAAATACGAGGACGTGGCACGTAATCTTCTGCTGCAAGTTAGTTGTGCTGCTGCGTGATTCTCTGTACGACCACGGATGGAACGACCGATGGGAACGACTGTCCGGCAAAGAGTTTGCAGTGAGGGAGAAGGAGTCAGGCTGACGGACGTACGAACGGACGGACGGACGGACGGACAGAGACAGAAAGTCGGACAGACAGTCAGACAGACCGCCGGGCGGGCAATAGGTGCCGCCATGTTTTATCTGGACGCGACGCAACGCACGCCGAAGCAAGCAGACCTGACTGGGTCGGAGCAGATTTACTGGCGCAAGCGGACAGACGCACGGACGGAACGGACGGACAGACAGATGGACGGACAGCGAGGACAAAAGGTGAGGGAAGTGTGAAATAGAGATGAACACAGGGGGGCACGAGAGGGGGAGATAGAGAACAAAAAAGAGGAGGGAAGAGGGTCAAAGAGGGCACGGCAGCTTTTGCCGTAAATGGCACTTCCCTTTCTATATCATTTTATTTGGACGCGTGCTCTCACTCTGTGTGTGTGCGTGCGTGTGTGTGTGTGTGTGTGTGTGTGTGTGTGTGTGTGTGTGTGTCGCGTGTGGTGGGGTGGCCGTGCCGAAAAAGCCATCTCCCCGGAACTGCCCCGGGCTGTGGCTTCGGCGGTGTATCTTCGGCTCCTACTACTACTACTACAACTATTTCTCTGATTCAGCCATTCCGCCGCGCGACGCTCATCAAAAATATGAAGCAACCGAATTTTTAGCAGATGATACATTTACTTTATAACATACCAACAAGACACATAGAGGTGTCAGCTAGCTTTTTTTTTGACATTACAATTTTAAATGTAGTAACTCACTCAACACAACGTACTCCACTTTTTCGCTGATAAAGCACATGCGTCGAATCGGTGGAGCATTTTATATCCGTATTGTTTTTAGGGTCCGAAACGAATGGCATGAAAACGCTGTGAAGCGGCTTGCGGTCCAAGAAGCGAGGCGTGGCGATACCCCCTGCCTCGGAGGTCCCTAGAGTGTGCTCAGAGTATCTCCGGAGTGTGCAGCAGACAACCCAATTTGCTTACAGAACTGCTTCTCGTATTTTTATTTTTGGGAGGGGGGGGGGCGCAAAGATGCTTTCGTTTTACTCACGTTTCATGAAAACGCAAGCAGGATTGCGTTTAAATGGCACGTGTTAAGATGAAAATATCGCGTGGCGTGAAAATAGGACTAAATAAAATTGTGTTTGTCGACGCTGTGTGTCGGGATCCCAGGACGTCCCGGGCCAGGCCCAACCCAGGGCCAACCCAGGCCCAGCCCAGGCACAGGGGATGCCGCGGGCCTCCTGGGGGCGGATAGCGACGCCCCACTAACACCACTACCACTGGGTGTTATTCACCCCATTCGCCAGCACACACACACACGACCGCACTCACATCACACACGCACACACACTCACGCGTACACACACGCGCGCGTGCACGGGCACACAGGTGGTTACACATGGCAGGAATTACCTTATGTGGGCTTCTAGCCACCCACCCAGTCGACCACTAACACACAAACACATCCTCCGCGCCCAAATGCGAACACACACACACACACACACACACACACACACAGGAACACACACACACAGGAACACACACACACAGGAACACACACTCAGAGGCCGTAACACCTACATGCTCGCGTCGCAGCTGGAGGAACCAACACAAAGCCATTAGTGCTGGCCGCGATAAAGCCTTTCGGTGCATCGGCTGGGCTTGAGGAGTACAAGCACTGCAGCGCTCCCTACACCGAATCGTTGAGAGGAAACTAAAAACTATCAAGATCATTTCAGAGAGACCGAAATTTTTTCTGCTTTTCGTTTGATTTTTGTTGCTCGCGTGGGACACTGTGATCTGCACTGCGCCAAAGGAAAGCAGCTGACTTTAATTCGGTTCAAAATCGTGAAACGAATAAAAGACCGGGCACATTTCGTCCGCTCCACGTCTTTTCAGCCCACCAACGACGCTGTCGAGACAACAACACAACAACAACACAACAACAACACAACAACAACACAACAACAACACAACAACAACACAACAACAACACAACAACAACACAACAACAACACAACAACAACACAACAACAACACAACAACAACACAACACAACAACAACACAACAACAACACACAACAACACACAACAACACAACAACAACACAACAACAACACAAACAACACAACAACAACACAACAACAACACAACAACAACACAACAACAAACAACACAAACAACAACACAACAACACACAACAACAACACAACAACAACACAACACAATAACACAACAACACAACACAACACAACACACAACAACAACAACAACAACACAACAACCACAACAACAACACAACAACACACAACAACAACAAACAACAACACAACCAACACACACAACAACAACACAACAACAACACAACAACAAACACAACAACAACACAACAACAACACACAACAACACACAACACACAACACAACACAACAACAACACAACAACAACACAACAACAACACAACAACAACACAACAACAACACAACAACAACACAACAACAACACAACAACAACACAACAACAACAACACAACAACAACACAACAACAACACAACAACACAACAACAACAACAACAACAACACAATAACACGACAACAATAAAAACAACAACAGAACAACAACAGAACAACAACACAACAACAACACAACAACACAATAACACAACAACAACAACAACATAAACAACAACAGAACAACAACAGAACAACAACACAACAACACAACAACAACACAACAACAACACAGCAACACAACAACACAACAACACAGCAACACAACAACGCAGCAACACAACAACACACCAAAAACAACAACACACCAAAAACAACAACAACAAAGTGCAGCTTCGCCTAGTTTGATGGACAGGCATGCAGCGCATTGAAGGCAGCGATTTGGCCGGGCAGCGCCTCGCAGCGCCCCGCCGCGCCTCGGGACGGGCAGGACTACCTCCTCCAGGGAAATTATGATGATCCAAACGGTGTAGCCCCGCGCCGCACCGCGCCGCACCGCGCCGCGTCGCCGGGCGGAGGATCGAATCCCCAGCGGCAGGGTGGCGAAGACACGACCGAGTAGAAAATACCCCTCTGGGGGGCCGTCTGCTGAGGAATGCGGACAGAACCCCAAGGAGGAGTGGGGGGGGAAAGCCCCGGACGAACGGCGAGCTGTCCGACGGATTAACCAACCAGACAGCCGACTACATACTCAGGCAACTCGACGAATGCGCTCAGCACGCGCGAAGGAAAGTAGCAGGAAAGGAGCGGTGGCCCGTGCAGCTAGTAGTATAGGCGTTAAGAGCATTGTCATGAGAAATTGCTGAAATTTTTCCTATGAATTCTTTGAAGCTTTCTTAGCAAAAGATGTCCTACAAAAAATTTTGGTTCATGGGCTAATTTTTGAGCAAATCATACTTAAAGTTCGCGTTTTTGCATGGCGCCTTAGGGGCGATCGTGGATGCAACCCTCAAAGCAGGTTGTGCGGGTTGCATCCACGATCGCCCCTAAGGCGCCATGCAAAAACGCGAACTTTAAGTATGATTTGCTCAAAAATTAGCCCATGAACCAAAATTTTTTGTAGGACATCTTTTGCTAAGAAAGCTTCAAAGAATTCATAGGAAAAATTTCAGCAATTTCTCATGACAATGCTCTTAACGCCTAAACTACTTAAAACACTCGCGAATTTCGTTCTTGCCCCACCCTTGCAACGAGATTCAAATCGGTCGGGTTCAAAACTTAGCGTAGAACTTTGAAACCCATTTCCGTTTTGGAATTCACCATAAAGTTTCTCTACTGAAATTTTGAAAAAAAAAATTGAAGAGTACAGTTTTGTTGTTGTTCTTTTTGGTGACTTGTCCGCGCTGCGAAACTAAAATGGTGGGGGTGAAAAAGCAACACGCGAGCCGGTCATGCAGAACAAAAAGGATGAGTGAAGACGCGCACACTGCGAGACTAAAACGCTAAAACGGGCACGTTCCCTCCGGTTCCCTCCGCGAAGACTCGGACAGGGCTGCCAGCTCAACAAGAGTAATATTCCCCGCATGCCCCGCCCCGCCCCGCCCCGCCCCGCCCCGCCTTGCGCCGCGCCACCGCTAAGGCGCGCAGAGATCTCCATCTGGCTTCGGGACCAGAGATTCCAGATTCCGATCTCGGAGACCTGCTGCCCCAATCGGATTGGTGGGGCCCCGCCACGCCCCGCCACGCCCCGCCACGCCCCGCCACACCCCGCCACGCCCCGCCACGCCCCGCCACGCCCCGCCACGCCCCGCCACACCCCGCCACGCCCCGCCACGCCCCGCCGCGCCCCGCGCAGGGTCGGGGTCCGGCCCGAGGGACGCTCCGTGCGGCCGCACCGCTGCTGTCCGGGCTCGCAGACCGATTCCAAAAAGTGCCGCTCCGTCTCTGTCGCTCCTGGCGCGCTGCGAAGGCGGGTGAGAGAGACAGCGACGAAGACGAGTCTGAGGAATCGCCGCTGCTTGAGGCCGGGGGCTTCCCGCGTGAGCAGTCAATCGCTCTTTTTATAACAACGCTCCGGCCATTCATTCTGCAGACGCGCCTCTGTCGCTCGACGCGACGCGATCCGTCAAAGAGTCCGCCCCCGCCGCCCCCGCCGCCCAAGCCGCCCCCGCCAGTGCCACCATATAAGTAGGCAAGAAGCCGCCAAAATCCCCACGGTGAGCGCCGTGACGAAAGGGTTGCCAACCTCGGTCTGGCTTCCAGGCAATAGCAGGGCTTCGCTCTTGAGTTGCCTTGAAAGTATTCATGTTGGCAACCCTTGCGGCTCTGACGCATCGTACTCGTGGCAACACTGCTGCTGCCACGCGCGCGCGCCTGCGGTCCGTCGGACAGCCGCGCTCGACGGGCCTGCATCGCGGACCACCAGGCGGTCTCATGCCTTTCGTTTGTTTCCGACGTCCAAGGAGGGTCTCAGGGGCTGCGCGCGGACACGGACAAAAGTGACGTTCCTCCGAGGTACAGGGGGCCCACAAGACCGGTGGAGGCGGTCAAAATCCTGGACGCGTTTTGAGCTCCAGAGTCGCGAAATGGGACTCGAACCGAACGTGTGACCCCACCAATAGATTGCTCTCCGAACGAGGAATCCGTTGGTGGGGTCACACGATCCGTTCGAGCCTCACTTAGCGACTCTGGAGCGTAAAACGCGTCTAGAATTTTGTCCGCCTCCACCGGTCTTCTGGCCCACGGCTGGCGGCAAGCGAGGCAGAGATGTTGTTTTTCCAAAGCGCGTTCTTGGAGTTC